>NW_027187367.1:4111100-4140793 GCF_028583685.1 Petaurus breviceps papuanus
AGAAGAAGAAGAAGAAGAAGAAGAAGAAGAAGAAGAAGAAGAAGAAGAAGAAGAAGAAGAAGAAGAAGGAGAAGAAGAAGAAGGAGGAGGAGGAGGAGGAGGAGAAGGAAAAGGAGGAGGAGGAGAGGAAGAATAGATACCATTTATATAATGCTTGCTTTATGCCAGGCACTGTGCTAAGCATTTTAGAGATATTTATCTCATTTGATCCTTACAACAACCCTGGGAGGTAGGTGCTATTATTATCCCCATTTTACAGATGAGAAAATTGAGGCAAACTAAGGTTAAATGACTTGCCTAGGGTCACACAGCTAGTAAATGTCTGAGGCCAAATTTGAACTTGGTCTTCCTGACTCCAGGTCTGGCACTCCATCCTAACTGTTCCCTCCTCCCCAAGAGAAATGGCTGGGGGTCAGGTGCTTGGGTCCCTGAGGACCCAAGTGATATTTCACATGTATATATTGCTTATTTAATGCCATATATTTTCTTCACAACTCTGCTTGGATGACACCAAAGTTCCTGAGGGGAGTGTGGAATTAGGAAATGAAAGGGGTGGGAGAAGCGACAGACCCCTCCTGGGAGGAACAACTTGGAGAGAGAAGTGAGAGGGGATTTAGAGGGCCTGTAGTATTTTGGATTTCGAAGGTAGCTGGGAAACCAAGATAGTGCTTAGTTCCTCAGGGCAACTGGGACATAGAGAATGAGGGTGTGTAAGGGAGAGGACTGGGTCCCTGAAAGGAAGTGAGTGTGAAGGGCTGTAGGGTTTGCCTTGGGGGCATAAACCCTGATCCTGGCCACTGGGAGGAAGCTGGACTGGTGACCCCATGAAACTAGGCCTCAGTTACTCACTCTTCTCTTACTCCCCACCAAGGGTGGCCCTGACCATGAGTGAGCAAGAGGCTAATAAGGCTAATTAGGGGAGGTGGTGGCCCCGAACTAACGCAGGGAGTAGCCATTCAGCATGTTCCCTGCCCTGATGAGTGAGCCAGAAACCTGGGTCTGGGGCGGAGAGGTAACCAGACTTCTGGGTCCTTGATAGTGATGTTTTCTGTTCTGACATCACCGTAGTATTTCCCATGTATCTCTCCTCTTTCCCCTCCCCAAGAGCCATCCCATATTACAAATTATGGGTTTTATTTTGTAGTTGCTTTTTAGTGGGGGGGTGGGGGGGAGTCAGCACAACTGATCAATACTTTGATAGAGTTCCTGGGTTCTTGAGAGAACAAGCTAGAACCTAGAGAACAACTAGGATCAGGGGCAGGGGGAGCAAGGGATGAGATGCCCGGGTTCATCTCCTGGGCTCTCAGGCCCATTCTCTCCCCACAAAATGAGTCCCCGCCACAGTTCTTCTTACCGGAGGTGTCCCACAGAGGCAGTATGGCAGTGGAAGGCTGGTTTCTGGGAGCCAAGTCAGTATGCTTCTTTTCAATCACAGTAGGCCCAGACTCAGGCAGCAGAGAAAAGGCCTTTCACCCCACCCCATCTCAGTCTCTCATTTACATTGTTTTGTTGTTAAGTCCGGTTTCAATCAAAACTCAGTAGCAGCACAACCTGCTTTTGTCCCCAGGGGACTAACTGGCCTTTCTCTGTCTCATTCTTTCTCTGTGTGTCTCTCTACCCACACACATACTCTCTCTTTGTCTCAGACATTCTCCCATGTTCTTCTCTCTCTGTCTTCTAATAATCTCTATCTTTGCCTGTCATGCTATGCTTCTCTCTACCTCTTTTTGGCCCTTGTCTTTCGGTCTGTTATCTATGTCTCAATGCCTAAAAGGCCAAACAAAGGAGCTGAGTGTATGGGGGACAACAGGGCACAAGTCCAAGTTCCTGTTGCTTCATTGCCCACCTCCATCACCTCCCCAACCCCCACCTAAGGAGAAAACAAACATAGCAGGACCTCATCCCCAAGCTAACTCATGAACTAGTCTCATAGCTCACTCTCCCATCCATCCTTCCCCCAGAAAGAGAAAAAGAAACATTGGGAGACTTTGGATAAGTCACTTAACCTCTCTGAAGCTCATCTATAAAATGGGGATAAAAATACCTGTTACCACCCACCTCACTGGGTGGTTTTGAGGATTAAGTGAGACCCTCTGTTAAAAAAAGCAAACAACATTTTGTACATTTGTAAAGCACAATTTAGCTCTGCTTATTATTTTTAATGATGCTCTCTCCAGTTAATGTTAATCCTGTCTCCTTCCCCACTGATCCAGCTCTTCTCTCCCCCTCAACTTTTACCAGTACCTCCCCCACTCCTAGGATTTGAGGGTGGATGTCTCTCTGGCTCCTCCACTATGGACTCGAGGAAGAGGAGCCTTTAAGGAGGGACAATTTTAAGGAGGAGGCGGGTAGTGTATTTGGAACTAAGAGGGAAGAGACAAGGGACAGACAGTAAGGGGAGGATGGAGAGGGAGTCTTTCAGATGCCATAGGAGAGTAAGGTGTCTGCACCTATTTCCTCTCTAGGAGTGGGTGAGGTTGTATGGCCCTGTGGGTTATTCTTTACCAACCTCCTCACTCTATTCCAGAGACATTGCCTTGTTTCCAAGAAGCATTCCTGAGTGTTGAGGTCAGAACCTAGAAGTGTGGGCTGGAATAGAAACAAGAAAGACTCATTCCTGGCCTGGCTTCCCTTCAGGGCCCAAGGCTCTGCCCACAGAGTTCTATAGAGTGAGCTGTAACCCCTTCCACTAACCTCCACTTCCAGTTTACACTGCTTGTCTCTATTTCGATGAATTCTATATGATTTTTCTCTACTCCGATTGCCCTACACTACTTCTTCCTAATACAAGCCACTATCACTATTCTAAGTTGACATTATTTTTTGTTACTTTCCTATTCTCACTCTTGCCTTCCATGCTCCTTTACTATACTGGAGGGAGCCTAAATTCTATTTTACCAAATGTGGGAGGAAACTTTTACTCTCAGAATCACCTCTAGGATGCAATTAATAAGTGTTACTTCCTAACAATGAAAATTATACAAAGGACAAATGGCTACTTCTGGGATAATGGATTTCCCATTATAAGAAAAGACATAACTACTTATTGAGGACATTATAGAAGAGATCCCTGTGGAATCTCTTAGTAAGTGACTTACCCAAACAAGTTGGACTAGATCAGGGGTGGGGAACCTGCAGCCTCAAAGCCACATGTGGCCCTCTAGGTCCTCAAGAGCAACTCTTTCACTGAATCCAAACTTCATCCAAACAAATCTCCTTAATAAAAGGATTTGTTCTGTAAAACTTGAACTCAGTCAAAAGGCTGCACCCAAGGACCTAGCAGGTCACATTTGGCCTCAAGGCCTTGGAAGGAGCCTCACAGGTTCCCCACCCCTAGACTAGATGGTCTCTAAGGTCCAACCCTGAAATTTTGTGAAACTAAGAATTGAAGAAGAAAGATATTGTCCACCTTCTAGAACTCCATCAAAAAGCTTGAATGTGCAACAAGCAAGGATGGGGTTGGGGTTATCCATCCACTGATCTCTCCAGGTTTCTCTAAGCTCTGCAGAGGATCTTGTATTTGACCTGAAGCAAACTACCCAGAGTGTCAATAACCTTGATCTTGAAGGAGACGGCTCATAGGTAGGAAATGCATAAGACATGGAAGCTGAGGAAATGAGATGTGGGAGAAGCAAATTATGTCCAGAGTGTGTTGTATTCTGTTTATCTAGTGTGGGCTAGGAATAATTAGTTTTTAAAAATCACTTATTAAATGTTTACCATGTACCAGGAATTGTGAGAAATTCTGGGGAAACAAAGAAAGGCAAAAAATGGCCACTGCCTTCAAGAGCTCACATTCTAAATAGATGAATCCTCATGTAAATAACTACATCCATACAAAATATATAGGGAAGAGATGAAAGTTAATCTCAGAGAGGAAGGTACTGGATGGGGGGGACATGTAAAGGGGATCAATAAATAAAGATAAGAATTGAGCTGAGATGTGGAGGAAGCCAGGAAAGCTAAGAGGAAGAAAGGAGGAGGGAGATCATGGAGACAGCTAGTGCAAATCCACAGAGAGGGAATTTGGAGTAAAGTGTTGAAGGAACAGCAAATCGTCCAGATTTGGATCGGAAAGATAGAAGGGGACATAGGGCTATAAATACTAAAGGAGTTTATGTTTTATCCTGAAGGGAAGGGAAAAGAAGGGAGCTACTATAATTTATTAGATGGTAGAGGGATTTTATATGTACTTTAGGAAGATCATTTTGGCAGGTGAATAGAGGATAGATTGGAGTAGGGTGAGATGAAGCAAAAAACAATTAGAAGGTCATTATAATAGTCCAGGCAAGAGGTGATGAGGGCATGAATTGGAGTGGTGGTTTTGTGAGTGGAGAGAAGGGAATGTATGTATGTCAGAGATAATGTGAAGGTAAAAACGATGCAGCTTAGCCACAGACTGTAAATATAGGGCAAGTGACAATGTCAATATTGTGAGCGTGAGTGACTGAGAAGATGACATCACCCTTGGCAATAAGAGAGAAGTTTGGAAGAAAGGAAGATTTGAGGCGAAAGATAATGAGCTCTGTTTTGGACATTTTGACTTTGAAATGTCTGTGGAAACATCCAGTTCAAGATGCCTAAAAGGCAGTTGGTGATATGGTACTGTAACTCAGGAGAGTAGGGCTAGTTATACACACATGTGGTAATCATCTACATAGAGGTGATCATTGAATCCAGGAGAACTGATCACCAAGTGAAATAGTATAGAAGGAGAAGAAAAGAAGGCCCAGGACAGAAACTTGGGGAACATTCATGGTTAATACATGATCAAAATTAAAATCCTGAAAAGGAGAATGAGAAAGAGCAGTCAGACAGATAGGAGGAAAACCGGGATTGAATAGTGTCACAAAACCAGAAAGGAGAGAGTATATAGTAGGGAGGAAGTTGATTAACCACGCCAAAGTCTGCAGAGGGGTCAAGAAGGATAAGTATGAGCAAAGGCAATTACATTTGGCACTAAAGAGATCATTCGGAATGGCTAGGTGGTGCAGTGAGTAGAGCACAGGCCCTGGAGTCAGGAGGACCTGAGTTCAAATCTGACCTCAGATACTTAACACTTACTAGCCGTGTGACCTTGGGCAAGTCACTTAACCCCAATTGCCCTGCCCTCCCCCCTCCAAAAAGGAAAAAAAAAAGAGATCATTGGTAATTTTGGTAATCAGAAGTCAGATTGAAGAGGATTTAGAAAAATGAGAGAGGAAGTAGAATGACGGTATAGACAATTCCCTCAAGAAATTTTAAAAGTTGGTGAGGAAAAATATGGAATAATACTAATATGAATGGAAGGAGCAACTGAGGGCTTTTTAAGGATGATGGAGACATGAGCATGTTTTCAGACAATAGAGAAAGAGGCAGTAATTAGAGAGAGATGGAAAGAGAAGAGAGAATTGGGGATGAGAGTGGTAAAATCTGCTGGAAAAGTTGAAAGGGGGTAGAGATCAAGGGTGCATGTAGAGGGGATGGCCTTGACAAGAAGGGCCATCTCATCAGGTGAGAAAGAAGCAAAGGAAGATATAGTTGGGAAAGATGTCAGTGAGTCAAGATAAGGAGGGGAGAAGAAGGACCTCTCAACAAATGATCTCCATTTTTTTTTCAGTGAAGTATGAGTCAAGGTCCTCAGTAGAGGTGGTTGGGGGACAGGGTGTCATGGGACACTTGAAGAGAGATAAGAAATTTGAAACAACTCCTATGGAGGAGTGAGATTGTGAGTCTAATAGGGAGGAGGAGTAGAATGAATGCCTTTCTTCAGTACAGATCCAATTGTGATTAGATACCATAAATCTGTAGTGGACTCAATCAACAGGGTTTCATGATTTCCTCTAGCTCTATCTAGCAACATGTGAACAGAAGTAATGGAAGTGAATGATAGGAGTAATCCGGGGTTGGGTTTGTCAAGGGATGATTGGCAATAGGACAAGGGGACAGGGCTTCCAAAGTAGAAGATGGTGTAAGACTGAATTAGCTCATCAAGGAGTTGAGATAGAGAAGGAAAGAGATGGCAGCCAGGACAGGGTTGATGACTTGGGAAAGAACTGAAAAACGGTCATAGTGAGGATGAAGAACAAAGTTAGGGGTTGTAGGGCATAGGGAAATATGGAATCACAAGACATTATAGTTAGATAAAGGAATTTCAGAGACAGTGAACATAGAATTGAAATACTTGCAGGTGATGGATAAATCAAGGGTATCTCTGTGTATAGCTGAGGTAAGGTAAGGAGGAGTAAATCAGGGAACTGAATAAATTGAGGAACTGAGAAATTAGTTTATTTGAGGGATATCCATTGAAGTCCCCTAGTATGAGAATAGGAATTGGGGTAGAGAGAAAAACCAGGCACTGGATTCATTGAGGAAAGAAAATCCTAGGGCTTGATAGATAATGGCCACCAGAATCTGGGTTGGGTGATAAATGTGGATGGCATGAATTTGAAAGTAGGATGGGTTTTGTGCTGTGGTTTATCTCATGGCCTGTCCCTTTTATGTCTCAATATAAGGTATGGGAGAGGTAGCAACACCATAAACTTTCCCTGAGAGCTCACAAACCTGAATAACCTTCACCTGCTTCCCAAATCAAGGTAAAAGTGGGAAAAAAGGAAAGAGAGAGAGATCTATAACATGAAGCCCAAATTTTCTCCTAGACTATTGTTATTAGTGAGCCAGAAACCCAGGACAAAGAAGGAAGAGAAGAGGGGCTTGTTACATGGGCTTTATTCTTCCCCTCTCCATTGCTATCATGTGGGTAAAGTTGTCACAGCAATCCTGTTACAGATGCTATATGGTAATAGCTGTATTACAAAAACAAAAACAAAAAAAGCAATGTAATAGCTCCTGGAAGGAGTGAGCAGTATGGAAAAACAAAGATTAGAAATTCACAACTTTGCCTCCCCACTTTGGAAGGACCCAGTCTCAGAGCTTAACAATCTGATCTATGAGGTGGATGGTAAATATTTGCAGTTTACCCCAGTGAAAAGTGGTGATGACATTGAATGAGAATAACAGCAGAAATGTCAGAGCCACAGTGTAGATAGTGAAACTTCTTGCAGTCATTGATCCATATCATGGGTCAAGATTACCTGTAGTAAAGAGCTCATTAGCCCATTACCCTTCTTGTATGCACTGTGTCCTGGTGCCATGGTCTACCCGCACCCCCTCAGTGTTCCTCAGTCCACTCAACAGGGGTTTGAGGAGGGGTGGGAGGGAGAGTGCACTTCAAAATCACTGGAATAAGGACTGTGTAAGGGGCAGTAGTGCACTAAACACTGAGAATTGAGTCTGTGGAGAATATCAGTGATGGGAGAGGGATCAGAAATTAGACTGTTCAAGATCCTCCCTTATGGAATCTCGAGGTGACAATCTGGAGATGCCCTGGGTGGGAGAAGGGGATGTACCAAATCTTTTTGTCTTCTTAGCGATATCTGCTAAAAACCTTTGCTTTTTTCTACAGGGGCTACGTAGAAAATTTCACCTCCCCCTTGTCACCAGGAAGCAAGCCACCTCCCAACAATCATCCCTTGGTCCTCCAAATTATCCCTGGGAAGGAGATGTCCAATGACCACTGAGTATTATACTGGCTGCAATGTGGAAGGGCCTTCATCACTTCCAGTTTTCAGTAAGTAAGAAGCTATGCTGGACTTGCCTCTACACTGCCTATCCTGTGCTCGCTCTGATCCAATGGCTCCTTATTCCCTGTAAGAGAAGTGAGCTCCTGAGCATTTAAAACCCTCCAGAGTTTGACTTCAGCCTATCTTTTCCAGTGTACTCCCTGTTACCTACTCTGTTCCAGACAAAGTAGTCTAATCCATGTTCCCCTTATATGAAAGGTGATTTCTCATCTCCAAACCTTTGCATAAACTGCATCCCTTGGCTGTAATGCTATCATCTCTGATATATATATATATATATATATATATCTCTGAATCCCTTTGCTCATTCCAACCCAATCCTGCACCACCATTGCCCTATAGACTCAAAATCATCTCTTATCCTTTTCTTTCATGACTAGCCCAATACCTTTTCCAGTCCTGTATTCCTTAGATATTATCTTTTATAATCCTTGTGTGTAAGTCTCTATCAGTAATCTGCTGGAGTCTACCTAAATCTCTTTTTTTGCTGTTGTTGTCCTTCAGGCTATTAAGTTTTGGGGGTGGAGTTTTAAGGGATTTTGTTGTTGTTATTTGGAATTTGGGCTTTTTTTCCCTTGAGATTATGGTATTGCATGGGTCACAGCCACACAGCATCACTGGGAGGATATTGGTATTAAAAAAAATGAGCTTTAGGAACAGCTAGGTGACACAGTGACTAGAGCACTGGCCCTGGAATCAGGCGGACCTGAGTTCAAATCCGACCTCAGGCACTTGACACTTACTACCTGTGTGATCTTGGGCAAGTCACTTAACCCCAACTGCCTTGCCTTCCCCCCCTCCAAAAAAAAATGTAATTTAAAAAACATGAGCTTTGGAAGCAGGGAACAGTGTGAGAGCATTGAGTCTGTCCAACTGTGAGCCATATTCTGGGCATTCTTTACATACTTGGTTTTAATTGTGTATATTGTTAGGCAGATTTCATTTAAACAGTCATGAATTTCTTCAAATAGATGCAGTCAAAGAGATAACTTTGTTCAACAATTCTTTGATTCTCTATATCAAATGAGGCATTTAATAGAGAAAGATATGCTTGAAAAGCTGTGCACCACTGTCATGGGGGATGTTCTATGCAGAGTCTAAAATGAAAAGAATGTGTGCTGATAGCATTAACGCCTAGAAGACCTCTTCAGTAAGAGCTCAGAGATGGAGGGATGCAGAGATAAATGATATATAATCCTTGTTTTCAAGACCCTTGGAGTCTAACTGGGGCAACAAGACATGAAGAAATAATAATGTTAGACGTAAAAGCCTCATACACAAATGCAAAAAAGAATAGTAATCACATCCTTTCCTGATCAAAGCATAACAAAAATTATAATCAATAAAGGTTCTTTCATGAAGGGATTAAAATTTAAATGGAGACTAATTGAATCCTAAAAAAAAAATGATGAGTTAAATAATAAATAGTTCCATCAAAGAAAATGACACAATGAAACAACATGCCAAAACTTTTGGGATACAAAAGCCAAAGCTGTCTTTGGGGAAAATTTGTATCACTAAACACATTCATCAACAAAAGGGGGGAAAAGAGATCAATGAATTGGATATACAACTAATAATAAACTAGAAAAGCAACGAATCAAAACAATACAAGTAAATATGAAAACAGAAATTATGAAAGACAAAGAAAAAGTTAACACAATTGAAAGTAAAAAACATAATTGAACTATAAATAAAAGTAGGAGTTCAAGGGGGGGAAAACTACCTACATAGATAAGCCATTAGCTAATTTTTTTAAGAGAGGAAAACAAAATATTAAAATTAAAAACTCACTAAAAATAGAGGAAATTATTAGAAATTATTTTGACCACTTATATGCTAACGAAGCTGATGACTTAGATACAACGGATGAATATTTACAAAACTATAAACCTAGCTTAACAATAAGAAATAGGGGATTTAATATCACCTCAGGAAAAAGAAATTTCATCAAAGAAAATGAAAATAATTAAATAACATACCAACTCAAATCATAAATAACTGCCAAATGGAAAAAAACCAAGACCAGATAGAATTACAAATGAATCATATTAAGCATTCAAAGAACAGTTAATTCCATTATTACATAGATTGTTTGCAAAAAAAAACATATATAAAAAAAGAAGAGATCCTATGAAATTCCTTCTATTAGTGGCCTCGATAGAATGCTGAACCTGAAGTCAGAAAGACCTGAGTTCAAATCCAGCCCTAGACACTGTGACCTTAGGCAAGTCACTTGACCTCTGTCTCAGTTTCCTCATCTATAACATGGGGATAGCAGTAGCATCTATCTCCCAGGGTTATTGTGAGAATAAAATGAAATAATATTTGCAAAGCACTTTGTAAACCTTAAAATGCTATGTAAATGCTAGTTTTTGTTGCTGTTCAGGTTTTTTTCAGTCATGTCTGACTCTGTGACCCCACTTGGGATTTTCTTGGCAATAATACTGGAGCGATTTGCCACTTCCTTCTTCAGCTCATTTTAACAGAGCAAACAGGGCAAATATTTTAACTGAGGAAAACATTTAACAGGGCAAAACATTTTAACTAAGGCAAACAGGGTTAAGTGATTTGCCCAGTGTTATGCAGCTAGGAAATATCTGAGGCCAGATTTAAACTACGGAAGATGAGTCTTCCTGACTCCAGACCTGGCACTCTATTCACTGCACCACCCAGCTAAATGTTAGCTATTATGATACAAATATAATTTTTTTCTTTTTTTTATAAGCAATTGGGGTTAAGTAACTTGCTCAGGGTTACACGGCCAGTTATTTCTGGGGGTGGTGTTGAGTATCTGAGCCCGGGATTCGATCACCAGGTCATCCCAACACTGGAGCTGGTGCTCTTACTCGCTGAGCCACCTGGCGGCCCCTGATACAAATATAGTTTTAAAACCTAAATCAGGGAGAGACAAAGTTGAGAAAGAAAGCGATAGACTATTGTCCCTAATGACTATTAAAAACAAAAATATTAAATGAAGTACCAACAAAGAAGCTGAAACAATATATTTAAAAAGATTATATGCTATAACCAGGTTGGATTTATAACAAGAATGCAGAGTGATTCTATATGATATTAGGAAAGTTATAAATATAATAGACTACACTAATAACAAAAAACAATAAAAAATTGTGAGATTAGACGTGTTAACAGAAGGAGGAAAAACTTTTTTAAAATACAGTATCTTTTTCTATCAAAAGAATTTTAAAACGGGGCAGCTAGGTGGCGCAGTGAATAGAGCACTGGTCCTGGAGTCAGAAGGACCTAAGTTCAAATCCTACCTCAGACACTTAACACTCACTAGCTGTATGATCTTGGGCAAGTCACTTAACCCCAACTGCCCTGCCCTCCTCCCTCCAAAAAAAAAAAGAATTTTTAAACAGAAATAAATCATTGCTCATACCTTAATGTAATTAATAGTATCTAAAATCAAGCACTAGCATTATATATAATGGAGGACCTTCCAAAAAATCAAAGATATCCATTTCCACAACTATTACTTGATATAGTACTAGAAATTGAAGATGTAGCAATTAGACAAGAAAAAATACATGGAGAGATTAAGCATAGGCAAAGAGTGGGGAAATTATTGTGGTTTGGGGATAAAATGGTGGTCTACTTAGAGAACCCAATAGATTCAACTAAAATTAATTGAAATAATAAATAAATTCGTCAAAGTAACAAGATATAAAAAAAAATAAAACACACAAATCATCAGCCTTTCTATAAGTTAGATCTACATCTCTTGTTGTGTGCCACAGTAAGAGACAAATGACCTAGATACAAAATGTTACATCATAAACAAGTTACAGGAACAGAGGAATCAGCATTTAGGAAATCAGAATTAGGAAATAATTATGAATCTAATAAGAGATAAAGAGGATCACAAGAGATAAAATAAACCATTTTGATCACATAAAATGTAAAAGGTTTTGCACAAAGCCAAAAACTATTAAAAACAGAAGGAAGCAGTTAATTATGCAAAAATCTATCTCTGATATAAAGGTCTAATATCTAAGATTTATAGGGAATAAATTCAAATGTAGAAAAATAAGAGTTATTTCCCAACAGATATGGTCAGTTTTCAAAAGAAGAAAAGTAAGCTATCAGGGGGTGGCTAGGTGGAGCAGTGAATAGAGCACCAGCCCTGGTGTCAGGAGTTCAAATCCAGCCTCAGACACTTTTAACACACTTACTAGCCGTGTGTCTTTGGGCAAGTCACTTAACCCCAATTGCTCTCCAAAAAGCAAAAAATAAATAAATACATAAATAGATAAATAGATGAATGAATGGGTGAATGGATGGATGAATAAATGAATAAACGAATGAACAAATGAATGAATGAATAGATAGATAAATAAATAAATGAATAAAAAAGAAAACTAAGCTACCACCAATCATATGGAGGAAATGCTCCAAATAATAATGAAAAACAAAATTAAAATAACTCTTAACTTCCATCTCCTATCCATCAGATTGTCAAAGATGACTCCCCCCAAATTGCTATTGTTGAATGTGGGGAAAAGAACACTAATACACTGTTGCTGGAGATGTGAACTGGTCCATTTATTCTGGAAAGCAATTTGTAAGTAGTAGTAGTAGTTGAGGAAAGCAAACAGTGTTAAGTAGCTTGCCCAGGGCCACACAGCCAGTAAGGGTCTGGGGTTGGATTTGAACTCAGGTCTTCCTAACTCCATACCACACATTATATCCACTGTGCCACCTAGCTGCCCCAAAGTGTGCTCCTTAAATCACTAAATTGTGCATTCTCTTTTACCCTGTGATACTACTACTAGATATATACTCCATAAAGAGAGAAGAAAGAGGAAAATGACCCATATGTACAAAAATATTCATAAAAATACCTTGTTTTAGCAAAGAACTAGATAAAGGGGGTTATCCATCAATTGTGGAATGACTGAACAAATTTAGTATATAAGTGTATTGTGCCTTAACAAATGATTCAGAGAAATCTTGACAGACCTGAGTGAACTGATTCAGAGTGAACAGAACCAGAAGAACAATTTATATAATGACTAAAACATTGTAAAGAAAAACCACTTTTGAAAAACTAAAGAATGCTGATCAATGCAATGAGCAACTATAATTCAAGATGACTGAGGCTGAAGTGTGCTTCCCACATCCTGGCAGAGAAATGATGAGCTGGAAATTGAGAACAGGAGGATTAGTGACAACAAGGGGAAAAAAGGTAACTTTTATATATATCACTTCAAGGTTTCAAAAGTGGTTTGTTTATGCTATCTCAATTGAGGAAGGAAGAAAGGAAGGAAGGAAGGAAGGAAGGAAGGAAGGAAGGAAGGAAGGAAGGAAGGAAGGAAGGAAGGAAGGAAGGAAGGAAGGAAGGAAGGGGAGCAGGGGAAAGCACATCAATGCAGCACAGATAATATGCACAGAAAACAAAAGGAGGCTTTTGAGCAGGAGAGTAATATGATGAAAATGGTATCTTGGGAAGATATGCACTCGACAACTGCTTCATCTCCCTGTATTCGGTCACAGAGATTGCACTCTCTCTGAATACTGCCCTCTTCCAAGTCCGTGCTCTCCCCGCCACTGTCCTCTCCACGTCTTGCCATGCTCTTCTGTGTGGCCTAGGAAAGGTCGGGCAGTGGTGGTGCAGCAGTTTATTTGATCCTCAATGGGTTGAACAGAGAAAGAGAAAAGTTTAGGTGTGAGAAAGTGGCAAATGAGCCACTCTCTTTTTACTGCCACCACCCAGTACAGGTGGCCCTTAGCACCATCCACCTCGGCTTATGAAATAGCCTCCTCAGAGTTCCTCTTCCCACATTCTCACCCACTCCAGGCCCTCTTTCACCCTGCTACCAAATGTATCTTCTTTATGGGTAGAACTGATCATGTTGTGCTTCTGCTCAAAATGCTTCAGTGGCTCCCAATTGCCTGCTAAGTAAAGGTCAGCTACGTGGCACAGTGGATAGAATTCAGGATCTGGGGTCAGGAAGACTCATCATCCTAAGTTCAAATCTTGTCTCAGACACTTACTAGCTGTGTGACCCTTGGGCCAGTCACTTCACCCTCTTTGCCTTAGTTTCCTCATCTGTAAAATGAGCTGGAGAAGGAAATGGCAAACCACTCCAATATCTTTGCCAAGAAAATCCCAGATGAAATAAGATATGCAGGCAATGGGGTATAGAAATCCATCTTGTCCTACAAGAAAGTAAAGGGGAGAATTGGGGGAGGACATAAGAGAGGGCAGATTGGGAGAAAGGGTATTCGGTATGCTTGCTTGCCATCTTGGGGTGGAGGGTAGGGGAGAAATGGGAAGAAAATCTGTAACTCAAAATCTTTGGGAAATAAATATTGAAAACTAAAAATAAAAAAATTTTTTTAAATCCCAAATGGAATCACAAAGAGTCAGACAGGACTTAGAAAAACTGAACAACAACAAAAGTCAAACTCCTTTACCTGAAAGTCAAGACCTTTCACCATCTCCTTTCCAGCCTTATGTCACATTCTTCCCCTTCATATACTCTATATATCCCACTCCAACTGGGGTACTGACTTCCCTTCTTCTGAACTCCAGTTCATTCAGTTCCCTAGGCCAACCCCTATCACATTTCTAGCCAATTCTTGTAAGTCTAACTTAAGTACCACCTCCTGCTCTAAGCTTTCCTTGATCCCTCCAATTAGTAACCACCTTTTCCCTCTTGGACCTCAGATGGCATTCTGGTTTTTGACCTTCTTAGACCCTTGTCATGCATTAAACTCTTACCCATCTTCATAGTCACCTGGTTAACTCAGAAGGGGAGAGATTCTGCTGTGTTTGTATGTTAATTATTGCTTTGGGGTTTTTTTAAGGATTTCAAATGGAGCCTTAAAAGTTTTGCTTCAAAAAGGCAAGTTATCTTCTGTACATATATTAAGACCATACAAGATTCCTTGAGAGATGCAACCACGGAGATAAATAACTTGTTCTAAATCTCCTCTTTGATAGTCTCCTGGGACCACTGAGAAATTAGTGACTTGCTCATGGTCTCAAAGTTCATACATGTATGACTCCAAGGTCCATCCACCCTCCATCCACCACACCATGTTGCTGGCCTCGTATATTTTATATCTCTAATAATAGGAACATTGTGTTACACTTCACACATAAAGATGATGCTCTGATCCACCCCCACTGCTTTGGCATCTGCTCTGAGTTGTTTTTCTGGTAGTGGGGACGAGTAACATTGAGTCATACACCTGGTCCTCCTTGTGACCAAGAGTTTGGTTAGTGAGGTGACTAGCAAGGGTTGGGAAGTTTTCTTTCGAGTTAAGTGAAATAGCCCATGCTAAGACTGAAGTTCTAACGTTAACCTCCTTAACCCATGTACTCTAACAAACTGAACTTCTCCATCCCACCCTTCTGTTCTAGTGTGTTCTTCCCTCTTTTATAGCTGACATCTTTACCCTATCCTGCCTGCCTCTAGGCTCTTACTCTAGACCACACTCTGATGGTGCACCCTCCTGTGTCCTGTACCTCGCCCTAGTAAAAGTCACCTTTTTCTAAAACATAAAATACTCTGCTCACTATTTTTCTACTTCTACGCCCACTGGGGTCATTTACTTAGCCCTCTTTCAAGACTTTGATTGACCTCTGCTAAGAGAATTGGGGGCCAGTTAATGAATAGAGCACCAGGCCTAGAATCAGGAAGATTTCAGTTCAAATCTGACCTCAGATACTTGCTAGGCTGTGTGACCCTGGATAAGTCACTTAGTCACATTTGCCTCAGTTTCTCATCTGTAAAATGGGGACACACTGGAGAAGAAAATGACAAACTACTCTAGTATCTTTGCCAAGAAAATTCCAAAGGGTCACATCGAGTTGGACATGCCCGAACCGGCTGGACAACAAGAACAAAGGGAATCACAGGATCCTAGCTTTAGAAACAAAAGGGACATTTATGGATTCCAAGCTCCTCATTTTATAGAAAAGGAAACTTAAGACCCAAGATCTAAAGTAAGGTTCGAACTCAGGGTCTTTGTAACTCCGAGGCTCAATCCCTGTATCATCCTCAAGTAGGGATTGTTATTGTTATCTCTCCCAGGGGCTGAAAACAATAGCTCCAATGTCTACAAAGTTTTCCTCACAACATGTGAGGTAGATGGTGCAAGTATTATCTTCCATGTCCCAGATGAAGAAACCAAGGGTTAGAGCAGTGAACTTTTGCCCAAGGTCACAGTTATTAAGGACCCAAGTTAGGATTTCAATTCAGTTGCTTTGGGAGAGATGGGGCACTGGCCTTCAAGGCTGGGCTGGACCCAGGGTCCCAGAAGTCAACTGAGTGTCAGTCATCCTTCCCCATTGCTGCTCCCTTGATGTGATGACTGATCCAGGTTCTCCATCCTTCCTCGTGAGGGGATAAAAATAGAAACTGTGATTAGTTTTGTGGGCAAGAATAATATTTTCCCTGTTCTCTGATCCATGGGGAGTTGGAGAAACTGGGCGGGCCTCAGCGCAATTATTACTCGTTGATGTGAAATAGCTCTTCTTCCCACGGGTGCTGCTCTGACAGCTCTTTATTATGATAGTACACCCGGAAACCTGAGGCTGTGGCTAGCTTCCTCCACTGGGTAGAGCAGAGAGATAGGGCTCAGTCAGGACACCCTTTTGGGATGCTGTTCACAGGGCACCATTACTCTGCATGAGCCCAGACCAGAGACTTTCCCCAAAACTCTCACTGCCTTTTCTTGCCTCTGGGGCACTCCCTCAACTCAAATCAATGGAAATAAGGTATATGTATAGATATTTTTACAAGTGGAACCAATCCACCTTGACTTTGATTCTCCCCACATTCAATCCCCACACTCAATCTCCAACCAAAGTCTCCCATTCTCTTCACCCTTCCCTCCTCACCATGGTCCTCTGATGTAGACCCAGTGTTGGGCCTATATTGGAAAGTATTTAAAAGACTGTGCCCCCAAAAGCCAGAAAGTTATATTTCTGACGACATAACTAAGACAGGGCTGTGGGAGGGGTGACCAGGAAACTTCCCGGGGGTGGGGCACTCCCTTCTCTAGTCTTGTAAGTGGGGATGGTAATGAAGGCCCTGTGGAGTGTGGGATGGAGACTGACCCTGAAAAGGAGAAGGTAATGGGAGAGGGACCTTGAAGGACCAGAGAAGAGGATGGATAGGGCAGCTTCTGATGCTTTAGTCCTCCAGTAAACTTCTTAGTCTGATTCCTGCTCTTCTTCACTCTGCTATTTTCTCTTTCACTTTCAATAGTTGTTTGGTTTGGTGTGGATTTTTTGGTTGCTAGTGAAAAAAATTCCTAGTTACACCTGTTTCTGAGAGGGAGCTAGTCCTATTTCTAATACCAGTTAACTGTGTGAGCAAGTCTGAGTCTTGTTTCTTCATTTGTAAAATGAGGAAGTTGGACTATATCAGAGGATCTTAATTTGATTTCATGAAGTTGGACCAGAAAAAAAAAAGTATATCTTTATTTTCACTAGCATCTATCTGAAATTTAGTACTCCCTTCAGTGATAACTAGGCAACAAACATTCTTCTGATAAAGGCTCCAAAGGCACTGCCAAAGGGGACCATCACACACACACACACACACACACACACACACACAAGATTAAGAAGGCTTGTAGTAGCTGCTTTCCAAGTGCCTTTCCAGCTCTGACACTTTATGGCTCCAGGCTTCTCCCTGCATTTGCCCCCTGCTCTCTAGCTCTGCCTCCATTAGAACCAAAACCAGAAATTACTCCACTGGGAAACAGAATGTGACTTGGTGATCTTATGTGGTAATGTGTCTTCCTCACGTCTCTCCTGGCTCTTTCTAAGCCTGCATTACACTGACACCATTTTCTTTCCTATATTGTAGTTATTTATGTACTCCTTGTTTCTCTGCCAATTGGATTGCAAACTCACTGAGGGCAGAGTTATAGTTGTTCAGTCATATCTGGACCTTCCTGACCCCATGGGATCACACGGTCCATAAAGTTTTCTTGGCAGAAATACTATAGTGGTTTACCACTTCCTTCTCCAGTGGATTAAGGCAAACCAAGTCACACAGCTGATAAAGTGTCTGAGGCCACATTTGACCTCAGGTCTTGCTGACTCCAGGCCCAGGGTGCATCCACTAAGCCATCCAGCTACCCTAGGACAGAGGATCATCCTCTTTAAAATCTCCTAGAATTAGTATCCTTCACATAGGAGGCAGTTTCCTCATAAGAATCCATCAACAAACATTTTATTAAAAACCCTCTATGTGTCTGGCACTGTACCAAAGATTGAAACAATCCCTACTCCATAATCATTCTATAATTTCCATTCTAGTGGAGAAGAAAACAAGTATATACTTTAGTGTATATAGAATAAATATAACATAGTTAAATATTGGGTTTCTAGGAAGGATGGAAAAGGGGAAGGAGAGCATTAGCAGCTGATGTGATCCACAAAGATTTCTTGCAGAAAGTGCTGCTTGGCAATGTAATGATCCCAGATGACTCCAAAGGACTCGTGATGAAAAATGCTATCCATCTGCAGAAAAAGAATTGATGGAGTCTGAATACAGATCATAGCATATTATTTTTCACTTTCTTTGTTTTTTAGTGTTTTTTTTGTCTCTTTTCTTCCACAAAATGACTAATATGGATATAGTTTTTACATGATTGCACATGTATTATATATAAAATTGCTTACCATCTGGGGGAGGGAAGGAGGGATGGAAGGAGAGAATTTGGAACTCAAATTTTTAAAAATGAAATTTAAGGGGTAGCTAGGTAGTGCTGTGAATAGAGCACTGGCCTTAGACACACTAACTAGCTGTGTGACCTTGGACAAGTCACTTACTTAACCCCAGTTGCCCTGCCTTCCCCCTCCAAAAAGACCAAAAAAAAAAAAAGAAGTTAAAAATAATTTTTATATGTAATTGGGAAAAAATAAAATATGATTAAAAAATAAAGAAAGTGCTGCAGTACTTTGATGGATGCACCCTCTTGTGTCTGGAATGAGGCAGTGTGTTCCTAATAGTCTGTAAACAAACATTTATTATGCTACTGTGCCAAGCACTGGGATTGCAAAAATAGGCAGAAGATGGTCTCTGCGAGCAACTAGGTGGCCCAGTGAATAGAGCCCTGTTCCTGGAGTCAGAAGGACCTGAATTCAAATCCAGTCTCAGACACTTGACACTTACTAGCTGTGTGACCTTGTTAGTTAAGTGACTAGCAAGTCACTTAACCCCAATTGCCCTGCCTTCCCCCCTCCAAAAACAAAAAAAGAAGATGGTATCTGCACTTGAGGAGTTCACTACTTAATGGGAGAGACAACATACAAACAACTATATACTAACAAGCTATATGCAGGAAAAATGGGAAATAATCAAGCCAACATAGGCAGGTTGGTGTTATTATTAGCCCTATTTCACAAATGAAGAAACAGGCAGAAAGTAGTTAGACTTTCCCAGGGTCAAATAGCTTGTCTGAGGTGAAATTTGAATTCAAGCCTTGCTGACTCCAACTGCAAAACTCTAACCACTGCACCACCTAGCTCTACCCTACCATGTATTTGCTGGGCTGAACTGATTTTATCCCTGAAGATCTGCAGGTGGAAAGATAACCATTTGCCCTTTAGACCCTGATCTGCCTGACTGGAGAAGGGTGGATCGGATGATCTCTCAAGAATCCATCCAGCTCTATCTACTACTGTGATGACACAATCAGAACTCACTATCTTTTTCCCTAAACACCCCTCCCCCACCTCCCATATTATTGTAGGAGGTATTACCATCTTCCCATTCTCTCAGGCTCAAAACCTAGGAATCATCCTAAATTCCTCATTACTTCTCATCCTCCAATCTGTGGCCAAGGCCTGTTGATTTCACCTTTGCAACATTTCTAGAATATCTGTGCCACCCCCCACCCTTCTTTCCTCTGACACTGTCATTGACCCCTCTACTGCAGACCCTCATCACCTCAAACCTGGGTTATTGTAATAGCCTGCTGGTAGCTCTTCCCACTCCAATCCATCCTCTATTCAGCCACTAAAATGATTTTCCTAAATCAAAGGTCTGATCATGTCACCCCTCCCCAGGCCCCCAATAAGTGGCTTCTTATTACCTCCAAGAGCAAATAGGAAATGCTCGCTTTGGCATTCAAAGCCCTTCATCACCCAACCCACTCCTACCTTTATAATCTTCTTACACCTTACTCCCTAAGACACATTCTTAGATTCAGTGACACTGGTCTCCTCGCTGTTCCAGGAATATTCCATCTCTTGGCTCTAGGGCGTTTTCTCTGCTGTCCCCCATGGGGAGGTAGACATCTTCTCATGCTGTCCCCCTCTCCCTCCTCTGCTCAGACTTCTGCCTTCCCTGGCTTCCTTTAAGTCCCAGATAAAATTCCACTTCCTGAAGAAAACCTTTCCCTATTCCTTTTAATTCTAGGGCCTTCACTCTCTTAATTACTTCCTATTTATCCCATATATAGCTTGCTTTATATATATTTGCTTGCATGTTGTCTCCCCCATTAGACTGTAAGCCCCTTGAGGACAGGGATTGTCTCTTTTTGTATCCCCAGCACTTAACACAGTGCATGGTACATAGTAGACTCTTAATAAATGTTTATTGATTAATTGATTGTTTTTCAATCACTCCTTTAAGAAACATGTATTAAACCCCTACTCTGTGCAAGTCTGTGCTATTTTATGATTCCATTCTCTATGATTACTGACATCTTCTAAGATGTTGTCTCAGCTCAGCCAGTCCTAGTCCAGTCTGCCAGGAATCGACATTATATGTTCAGAATTAAAGACCTTGCACAACAGGCGTATTTACAAGACTCCAGTCCACGATATTTCAGTCAGGAAACTCCTTATTAAATATAAATAAATACTCCTTATTAAAACAATATATATCTGCACTCAGATTTTGGCTATTTATAGCTGTTTAAATCCCCAATCCTCCCACTCTCCTTTTCCCTTCCCTCTAGCTTGGGGAAAGGTTGATCATGGGCTTTTCCCTGATCATCTGGATGAGTTTATCTGAAGGTGAGCCTTTGTTTAGATTCTTTGCTTGGCCATACCTTTCTTCCTACAGAATGTCACAATGTTAAGAGAACTAAAGATAACAGTTTCCATGACTGGGACTGCTCCCAAAATGATTGGTTTGGCCCCCATCTTAAGATGGACTCTCAGTAGGAGCTATCCTTTCTAAGGACTTATAAAAAAGATTCTTCCATTTTTCCTCTTTTTTTCCAGATTTATCTAGAGGTAGGGAAGAGATTTCCTCTCAAGAGCTAAAAATGGCTGCCTAGAGGCCTAATTAAAATAATAGCTAGCTTTTATATAGGCTTTTAATATGCAAAGTGTTTTACAAACATTGTATCATTTTATCCTCACAACTACCCTGGGAGCTAGGTACTGTTATTAACCCCATTTTTAGATGAGAAAACTGAGACTGAGAGATTAGCCAGGGAATCATACAGTATTTGAGGCTGGATTTGAACTCAGATCTTTGCTGACTCCAGATCCAGCTCTCCATCTACTGCATCACTTAGTTGCCTAATGCAAAAAACACATGAAAGCTGAGGCTTTGGTAAGTTTATGGACAATGTCACTCCTGAACTCCTGGTTAGAGTAGGAGGGATTTCCTAGGCAGCATAATACTTTCTAGTTAGAGAAGGAAGACTTATTGGGAGTTGCCTTGTGAGTAACCCCAAGTTGGAGAATTAAGGAATCGTGCCTTCTAGAGAAGTGTACCTCTTAGAGAAAGAGGAAGTTCATGCATGTGAGGCTGGAAGGGCAGGAAGGGACTAATGCCTTGACATAGGAAAGCAGAAGACATGTATTTTACTCCCAAGTATTGCCAAGAGTTATTGAGACAATGCAGATGTAACTGAAAGGGGATTCAAGGTATGTTTCCTTTGGGGGAGGAAGGGAAATTCCAAATTCCAGCTCTGTGGCTTTATGAGACTGAGAGGAACTTTGGAAGATTCCATGCAATAACTAGGAATTCTCTGGAATGTGTCCCATTAACTACCCCAGCTTCAGTTATGTCCCCCGGGAGTCAAAGCCACAGGATGGTACAGAATGGAGGGATTCTAAGACCCTGGTGGAAAAGCAGAACCCACCACAAAAAAGAGAATTATGTTGACTGTCTATGAGCTACAGTGAGAGCTCTGTCTTTTCTATATCTTTTTCTGGGCTCTGATAAATCCTTTGGGACTTTTACATTTTTTGTGTGGAAAAATAAAGGCTATCCTCTACCTAAAATATACTTGTTGCCTTTTCAGATGTGAATAAATATATCTGGAAAGTTCCCAGAGCAAAATCCAGACGGAAACGAGGCCCACAGAATAAGACCTTTTGGGAAAGGTTTTCGTGATTGAACCCAGGCTTGTAAGCCAAGAACTTGAAGAAGATGAGGACCTGAGTGATGTATCTCTCTTTCCTTAACTTCATCCTCTTTGCCCCACATATGCCTTGTAATAAATATATTCATTTACATCTATATCCCATGACCAATAATACTCTTTCAGATAGGAAATAGGAAGGATATTTGGCTCTTTACTTAGTGGTACACTAGGGACAGCTTAGTGGAGCAGGATAGAGTGCCAGCCCTGGAGTCAGGAGGACCTTAATTCAAATCCAGCCTCAGACACTTACTAGTTGTGTGACACTGGGCAAGTGACTTAATCCTGTTTGCCTCTGTTTCCTCATTTGTAAAATGAGCTGGAGAAGGAAATGGCAAACCACTCCAGGATCTTTACCAAGAAAACCCCCAAAATGGGGTCACAGAGAGTCAGACAAGACTAAAAGGACTGAACAACAACTCATCAATCTGACATTCAAGGCCTTAGGCAACCTTGTGCCAAAATATCTTTTCAACATAATTTCCCATTCTTCCAGTACATGAAATCTCTACTCCATTTAAAGCAATATGCTCACAGCTCTGCTGTTCTTAGTCTTATTACACGGCCCTCTATAGAGCATTCAATATTCATGATCCTGTCCAAGTCCCATCTCCTCCTTATGAAGTGTTCCCTAACTCATCTAGTTCCCATTGAGCCTTGCTTTTGAACTCCCAGAACTATATTATCTTTATTGTTCATTTGGCATTTTGAACTACAAGAATGCTGAGTTGGAAAAGATCTTATAGGTCCTCAATCCCAACCTCTCACTTAATGAATAGATCCATTGTCTTAAAAATGAACATCCAGGCTTTGCTTGAAGATTTCTGGTAAGAGGGAGTTTGATAATTCACCAAAAAGAAAAAGCCAAACCATTTTTAAGAGACTCTGCCTCCCTAAAATCTCTGGAGTCACAAGGAACAAATCTCTTCATCACGACAATCCTTCAAAGACTGGGAAAGTGTCTTTATTTCTTCAAATTAAACATCCTCAGTCCCATCAAAAGATTGTCACATGAGGATTAGTTGGGAGCAGATGATGACAAGGGACAGGAATTGCCGGAATATTAATTCCCTGCTCTTCACTAGTTTTCCTGAATACAGTATCCTTTAAGAA
This sequence comes from Petaurus breviceps papuanus, assembly GCF_028583685.1. Taxonomy (NCBI): domain Eukaryota; kingdom Metazoa; phylum Chordata; class Mammalia; order Diprotodontia; family Petauridae; genus Petaurus; species Petaurus breviceps. The sequence continues at coordinate 4,134,215 of NW_027187367.1, forward strand.
GAACAAAAGACTAAAATTATCAGAGGATTTTCTAAAAGTATCTCTTGGGCATCGTGGAAGATAAGATGGATGATTCTGAATACATGAAATTAAGAAATTTTGCATAACCAACATCAGTGAAGTCAAGATTAAAAGGGAAAAGCAGATAATTGGGGAAATCTTTGCAGCAAGTTTTTTTTTTCTGATAAAGGTTTCATTTTTTAAAAAATAAGGAATTTATTCAAATACATAAAGATAAACGGTCAAGGCAGCTTTCAAAAGAAAAAAAAATCCAAACTGCCAATAGCCAAGTGAAAAAAAATGCTCCAAGTCATTAATAATTAGAGAAATGGATATTAGAGCAATGCTGAAGCTCTACCTCAAATCCATCACATTGGCAAGATTGACCAAAAGGAAAATTATTTATGTTGGAAAACTGGCAGAAAAATAGGTACATTGGTGCTCTTTTGGTCAAGCCATGAATTGGCCAAATTATTTTGGAAACAATTTGGAATTATGCTTAAAAAGCTACCAAACTATGTACACCTTTTGATCCAATGATAATAGTACTAAGCCTATACTCCTCTGAGATCAGAGAGGGAAAAAACTCATACTAACAAAAAACTTATAGCAGCTCTTCTTGTAGAAGCAGACCTGGAACCTAAGGGGGAGCCCTTCGATTATAAAATGGCTAAACAAAGGTCATAGAATACTATTGTGCAATAAGAAATTATGAAAGGAACAGTTTCAGTGAAACTTGGGAAGACTTGTATGAGCTGATGCAGATTAAAGTGAGCAGAACAAAAACAGTTTATACAATAACAACATTGTAAAAAAACAAAGAACTTTGAAAGACTTAAGAACTCTGATCCACATAGAAACCCATCATGATTCCAGAGAACTGATGAACAGAATTCTTAATAGAAAAGCGAGGGATTCAGGGTGCAAAAAATATGTTTGTCTTTTGGACAGAGCCTTTGCAGGAATTTGTTTTGCTTCACTATATCTATAAGTAACACAGAGGTTTTTTTAATTAATATTTTCTCTTTTTTTTCAATGGGATAAGAGAAAATTGATTTTTTTCATTAAAAATTTTTTTCATAAAAATAAGAGTATCCTCTGACAGAAGCAACTTCCCCCCTCCACTCCCCCCCCCCCACTTGCAAATTCCTAGATTTCTTGGGTGCTAAAATTAACAGGAAAGTCAGGACTGGGGTGAATTCTGAGCAATCTGGAATTCTCTGGAGTTGTTCTAGTGTCCTATGAGTGGAATATTTGGAAATATAGTTTATCATGCTTTATAGGAGACACAATTAACCAACAAGAGAGGAAACCAGAGATGGTTCTTGGCAGTACCACTGGGAGAAGGTCACAGGAACATTGAAGGCATGCCTGTGCTATATGCCACCCAATAAGAGTTTGGAAATAGTTCTAATTTGTTAGCTAGGAGGTACAGATTATTCACCCCAGTCATCCAACCAAACAACAGAGAAAACTGAAGCTCTGCAAGATGATTTTTCTCAGTTTCTCACTTGTCCTTAACACAAGGACATTGAAATGTATTTCCTAATTTTAAAAAAAAAGCCTTTTGGCTGTATATATGGAAAATCAAGCACAGAAAAGGGGAGAGGGAGGGAGATGGGATAAAGCTGTGACATCAGGTCCTTTCCAATCTTGTATTTCTTACTTTTGTATTTATATTTAGTGATCTATACATATAGTAATCTATATACATAAATCCTTTTGGAGTTACACTAACAAAGGAAAGAAATTTAGATTCCTTTGAAATTGGGAAGAGGGGAGGGAAGAAGGGGATGGTAACAAAGCTACTTGATAAATTATGAATTATTATTGAGAATAGTTATACCCTGTGACTGAAAAACAGGGAAAGGCAACTAGAGGCAACCTGGTCTCAACATACTAGATAGTAACCAAATTGCTCAAGCCTGGAAAGGCCAGTGTCTGTCCATGCATAAAGGCTCAAGTTTATAGCTCAGGGTTCCTAATGCCACCTGGCGGTTTGCCTAAATATAGCATCCCAAGGAGTTATTACAGCTGTGCCATCCTTTCCCCCCCACTTACTCCCCACCAAAGTGCCCTCTGTTTGTGGGCACATGGCCTTTAGGAGCTCATCCTTGAGATTTTTAGAGGGTGGCAAGTAATGAAAACTTTTTGAGGTGAAGGCTATTTCTTATTTTTTTAAAAATCAATTTAATTTTCAGTTTCGAATTTCCTCCTCATCTCCCTCCCATTCAGAAAACAAGAAAAATAAAACCTATTACTTGCATAGTTGATGATATATCTGAAAAATCCTAGAGATTCAACTAAAAAGCTAGTTGAAACAATTAATCATTTATCAAAGTAGCAGGATATAAAATAAAGCCATATACCTCATCAGCATTTCTATGCATCACAACAAAACTCTGAAAGGACAGTAAGAGATATTCCATTTTATATAACCATAGATGGCACAAAACACCTGGGAGTACACAAACCCGGGAACTACATGGACATAATTATAAAACACTTTTTATGTAAATAAAGTTAGATTTAAATAATTGGAGAAATATCAATTGTTCATGGGTGGGCAGAACCAATATAATAAAAATGACAATTCTGCCTAAACTAATCTACTTATTCAAAGCTATCCCAATCAAATTACCAAAAAAAGTTTGTTTTATTGAACTAGAAAAAAATAACAAAATTCATTTAAACTAACAAAAAGTCAAGAATAGCAAAGGAATTTAATGAAAGCAAATATAAAGGAAGGAGGTTCAGCAATATCAGATCTTAAAATGTATTATAAGGTGGCAATTATAGAAACTCTATCTGGTACTGGCTAGGAAATAGAAAGTTAGATTATGGAACAGAGTAGACAGTAGTAAATGATTATAGCAACTTTTTGTTTGACAAACGTAAAGATTTATTTGGGGATAAGAATTCACTATTTGGTAAAAATTGTTGGGGAAACCAGAAAGCAGTCTGGCAGAAACTTCGTACAGACAAATATTTTGCACCATTTACCAAGATAAGTTCAAAATGGATACATGACCTAGATCAAAAGGGAGATATAAGAAAATGAGAAGAACATGGAAGATACTACCTATCAGACTAATGAACAGGAAAAGAATTTATGAATTAAAAAAGAGATAGAGAGTATTGTAAGATATAAAATGGATAATTTTGATTACATTAAATTTAAAAGGGGCTGTGCAAATAAAAGCATTGTAGCCAAGACTAGAAAGAAAGTAGAAAATTGGGGGAAGGGTTAGACTTTTATAGTTTCTCAGATGAAGGTCTCATATCTCAAATATATAGAGAACTTTGTCAAATGATAAGAATATGAGTCTTTCCCAAATGGATAAAAGGTCAAAGGATATGAATAGGCAGCTTTTGGATGAAGAAATTTTGGATGAAAAAATGTTCTAATCATTATTGGTTAGAGAAATGCATATTAAAACAACTTTGAGATATCTCACACTAATCAGATTGGCTAAAATAATAGGTGAAAATGACAAATGTTGGAGGAAATATGTAAAAATTAGGACACTAATCCACTATTGGTGGAACTGTGAATTGATTCAACCATTTTGGAAGCAATCTGGACTTATACCCAAAGAGTTATAAAGGTATGTAATTTGACCTTTCACCCAACAATACAACTGTTAGGTCTGTTTCCCAAGGTGACCTTTCAACAAAATGTAAGTGCTTAGTAGATGACTAATGGGTAACAAAACTACCAGTTAGCACCTGTTCCTGCACCTTACACAGGTTTAAGCTCTCTGTGATGAAGCTGGGACCCCAACTTGCCCTGCACTTGCTGGTCCATACGGTGTGTTCCTAGCCAGACCCTGTCACAGACTTTTCTGTCTGTCTCCCTATGCTGTCTCCCTATACCTGGGCTGGAAAAAATAACTGACTGTGAGTTTTTTTTCCTTGATTTCCCCATCAAGATTCAGTCTGGTACATTTTCTCAAGATGTTTGAAGGAATTTTGGTGGGTAGCTCACTACTTCTTTCTGTTACTTTTTCACCTTGGATCCACTATCCAGAAGTTATTCTTTTATACTATTATCTGAAATTTGTAAAGAACTATGTTGATGTTGGTATAACACTTGCATAGACCTTGAAGTAATACTAGACTATGAACAGTGCCTTTCTGGTACATTCAAAAACAAACACAAACTACCCCACCTCCCAGCCCCTCAGTCAGCTGCCATTTGTTTCTCATAAATATTCTGTCTCTGGATTCCAAGGCAGTCTTGTGGGTCTACACTGGAATATTTTCATTAATTACCAAAATTACAAAAATTCACTCTCTACTCTGCTCAACACCCATCCCAGAATTAACCAAGAAAATCTCTTCCCCAGAGGCGATTTCCCCTATTCAATCTCAAACCACAAACTTAGGCATAGGCAAAATCACTGATATTAATTATTTTAATTTATTAGCAGTATCAAATAAGAAACACAGTTAAACTCTTAAATAAGAGTTCACTGGTGCTCACAGAAAAAGTTACTTTAGTGCCCTGAAAAAGTAAGGGAAAGAAAAGCTGCTGAATGTACTTCATGCTCACAAACTGCCAATAACCATCACCAATTGCCATAGTTGCTGGTTACCTGGTCTCAGTTCCAGTTGTAACAGCTCCTCTGTCAGTCTGTCTTCTCCTATTCTCAGATCCACATATGCATCTGCTTGTGTCCCCCATCTTGCCTCCAATATGATGTCCCAAAACTTAAGGGACAGGCGCCATCCTCAAGATGTCTAGAATTCCAAAACAGACAGGTTTTCTGAACATCTGAGCCCTCCTTGGAATGTGTTCGAACCTGATTTCAAGAATTCTCTATCCTTCCAGAAAAGTCTTCCAAAGAGTCCATGATCCCACTGAAAACACAGGAAAGTCTTTATGATCTCACAAGGTTCTCAAAAGTCTCTGCAATTCTGGGTCCCAGCAACCTGGAGCTACACATTAAAATATCTCAGCCAGTCAACAAGTATTTAATAAGGGCTTACTAGGTGTCAGGCATTGTGATAAGCACTAGGAACACAAGTATAAGTATAAAGAAAAACAGACCCTGACCTCAAGGAGCTTATATTCTAATGGGGGAGGAGATAACATGAAAAAGGAGGATGAAAAAGGCAAGGTTATAGGTAGCCAGGATGGGAGCAGATAGAGAAAGGCCAAAGTCTTGGTAAGGAAGAACACATAGAAGACCTCCTTAAATGAAGGTTCTGGAAGTATCCTGCAATCAGAGTCTGCCCCAGCAGACAATATGTCCAATGTGTGAATTCCTGAGCTCTACGTGAAAAGCTAGGAAATGGTGAAGGAAGTTCAAAAGTACAACCTGGAGGGGTGGCCAGGTAGCACAGTGAGTAAGAGCCCCGGCTCCAGTGTTGAGATGACCTGGATCAAATCCCGCTCAGATACTCAGCACCACACCCAGAAATAACTGGCCATGTAACCTTGAGCAAGATACTTAACCCTGATTGCTTTAAAAAAAAATTTTTTTTTTTAAGTACAACCTGGAGATGTCACTTATGGATGTATGATTGAGGAAAACAAGAAACAGAAGGACAAGAAAGTTCGGTTTGGTCTAAACCTTTTGAAACTGTATAAAGATTGGTGGTTTGATGATGTGAACAAGTTTTTGAGGACCTGGCCAACTGCCTCATCTTATACATCAATGCTGACCTATAGAAACCCAATAAGCCACTTGTCCTTCAACCTGAAAAGCTATGGAACAATCCTTTCCCAGGTGGTATGTCTCAACAGGTCATCATCAGATACTGATTTCATTTGCCAGTAGAGGATGGACAATGAGGCTCATTATACCACATGAAAACTGTAGTTCTTGTTTTGAAGTAGACTGTCACTCAAAAGTTCAAAGACCCCATGCATGGAGCTAAGTTTTAAGTATCAAAGAGCTACTGATCTATGTATTTTGACCAGAGCCACACTGGACACTACTTTTCAGAGATGGGCAGTGTAAAGCCAAGCACAAGCAGTTTTCCAGAAGAATGTGGCTGTGAACAGCTTTCAAGGTTCTGATTACATAGTATAGTGAACACTCTATTTATTCAATAACAAATCAGAGCAAAACATTCACAGAAAATCAAGGTACAGCATTTACATGTTACAACTTATCACAGGAAATCAAAATACAGTATTCAACATGTCACAACTCAACAACTTATCACTAAAATGACCACATAGTTTACACCAGTGGTCACAATAGTTTTCAACAAAGTACAATCATTTAGTAACTCAATCATTCAATCATCCTTAAGGAGGCTTGCCTCCTTAAGGGATACAAAATACAAAAGTCAAAGCACTCCACCCCTGGATAGTCTCAATTGGACCTTAGTTTCCAATCATAAACAAAGTATATTTTTAATCAATCAAGGAGTCCTTAATTCAATCACAAAGTACAATAGTCCAAGTCCCCCACCCATGGGGTACAATTATGTTACAACTTCAACAGTCATTTTAATCAATCCAGCATATATCGTTTACCTAGTTCAGGGGAACAAGTCAGCACCCTGAACTTCAGAGAATGCAAACAGAAGGTACCACAGAAAATAGCACAATTAAGCAGACGG
>NW_027187367.1:4140893-4190667 GCF_028583685.1 Petaurus breviceps papuanus
GTCCAGAGTCTCATCTGACCAAATCACACAATTCTTCCCAAAGTTGAGTCCCAAAGCAAAACCTCACATCAGGGTCAGTCACTACTCAGACAATTTCATCAGTCACTACTCAGTGAAGAGCCATGAAGAGGTTTTTTCATCTTGACTCATGGCAGGCTTTCAGATTCCCTGGTTCCAGTTCCTACCTGAATTCACCAAACTGTCACCTGGGTTCAAAGGCAGACAGCTCCCAGCTCCTTGTCCAGATCTCCATGCAGTTTCTGTTCCACCCTGAAGCTTACAGTGTCCAGTCCACCTTAAATCCTTCACAGTCTCTATTCCTGGGAGGTCAAGGCTTAACCAAGCCACAAATAGACAAAGTACTGACACCACAATCATGCTTCCTCTGTCTTCAGCAGCTCCAGCTGGTCCTTGGAAATCCTCAGCAGCTCCAGCTGGCCCTTGGAAGTCCTCAGTAGCTCCAGCTAGCCCTCAGAAGTCTTCAGCATCTTCGTTCTCAAAATCAAAATCACTTTCTCCATGGAAGTTTCAGTCCAGCAGCAGCAGCCCAGCCTTCAGATGCTTGTTCCAAGAAGTTCTTTGAGAAGTTCTGCAAGAAGTTCTGACTTTCCCATCTGGGGTTTTTCCTTATATACAGCATTGCTCCTCCCTGTTCAGCCCCTTCCTGTTATATCAGCAATAGGGGTTCCCTGTTCAGCCCCTTCCTGTTACATCAGCAACAGGGCTTCATACCTTCTGTTTCTTTAACAGAGGCTTAATTTGAAACTAGGTGCTAAGTACCTGTCAGTTTAGCAATGCAAAGGGATCTTCAGATTTCATTACTATTACAGGTAGTCAACTATGAATTCAGGATACACTATTTTCCAAGAGAAAATAACATGAATGTGAATATTCTATCCAATAAGCTACATGATATTGAAGCTATAGTGATACCACTAGAAGGGGTGAAGACTATCTGTGATAACCAAGGATCTGGGCCACAGACAAATAGAAGGACAGCTTGATAGTCCAGGACTTTTCCCAGAGATCCATCTTTGTAAATTTTATTTCATTGAGAAAATCATCTCTGACTCATTTACCCTTGGATGACTGGCATTACTGGGAGCAATGGCATAATGAAGGACTACCAGAAGTGATACAAACCAAGAAACAAGGGGGTAACATGCACTCAAGCCTCATTCCCTAAAGGGTACCTCGCCTTTACTTGTTTCCAAGATCTACCCAGGAGCTATGACTTCAGACTGTAAAGACTTTCATGGCTTCCATGACTTAGAAGAGACAGACGGAAACAAATGACAGCATATTACTCAAGGTCACTAATCAAGAACTTTAGGAAGAGTGAGAGAGTCCTGCCACTAAACTTTGTGTCCCCTGGACAAAATAACCAATCAGTGAGAAGCTACTCTATGCCAAGTACTTGAAAGATTTTCCTGTTTACTAAACAAACAAAGAAAATTTCTCACAACCACCTTTGGCTTTAATTAGTTGGACTCCTTAGAGAGTAGGAAGAAAAGAATAATGGGTAGTCAGTTAAGTGGACTCTGAGGAAAAGAACCTAGTAACCAGTTGTAGACAGACTGTGAGCATGACAGAGAGTGACTGTTAACAAACTTAATAGCTCATTAAGGTGATGATCCAGAGGAAAGAAGACTGTCAACACGCAAATTCCTGACAAAGTTTGCCTGATGGAGACCTTGGTGAGAAGGGAATAGAGGACTGAACCCAGAGACAGCTCCTATTCTCCCTGGTATTAGAGTAGAACACAATCCAGCATCTGAGAATGCTGATAGCCTTGGTCTTCCTCTGTATCAAAGAATGGTGATAGTCTAGACCACCAACCAGCTCCAATGTCAGTACTGAAAGGTTAGTAGGTCATATAAGGGCTAGAATAATTCAGCCAGTTATCAAGCTAACTTATAATGTTGCCAGAGAAATAGAAGTGGCTAAATATGCCTATAGAAATGAAAAAAACACTAATGGATGTTCATGTGACAAATTCCTAGGATATAACTGCATATGTCACTGTGATGGAATCCTAATAAAGCTGCCCCCAGCCCCAGTATTCTAACTTCATCACAGGCCTAGCCCCACTGAATAGCATCCCCACTGTACCTACCTATGTCCCCTCCTCCCCCCAATGTCCTAACTTCTCCATATATGCCTCACTACTCCCTGGAACAACAGGTGTGTCCCTGAACTCTTAGTTCCCACAGAAACAGCATGTGATGGGAACCGACCTATCTCCTCTATCTAGTCACTGCCCTCATACCCATTCCCACAGAAACAGGTGTGTTCTTGTATTCAATCACAATCACATCATCCATCCAGCCCAAGACAGGACCATAATAGTTAGCCATTTGGAGGGCAGCATGACCAGAATGTTTAACTACCAAACCATAGGTGGGACCCCTCCTCCATTACCTAATCCCTTAACAAACTTCCCCTACCTTTTTAATATTAATCATATTCTTATGTTCTATGTAAATTTTAATTGTGTAATCAGCATCTTTACCCTATAAAAATCTGTCTTGCTTTCTCTGAAGTTGCTAGTTCCTCTTGGAACTTAACCCACTTCATGAGAGGCATCAATCTCAATAAATTCCTATGCTTGGATTAGAGGTGGTCTGACTGAATTCTTTGAGATAGTTCTACCACAACACATCGTGAAACTCCAACAGTTTTTGGATGGGCAGAGCCCCCAACACAATAACTATATATTGATTCGTGTATCTGTGACTGCATGGTTCCTGGGATGTGTTTTTGTTGTCTTCTGTTTATTTATTCACTTAAGGTATCTGTGTGCCTTCTGCTCCACCTTATGTTTATTCACTTATACACCAAATAGCATGCAAGCAGTATTGCAGAATGTGCAAATAATATATTCTACATGTAATGGAGACATATAGTTACTAAACCAGCTATGTGAATTGACATTTTATATTGTGCTGTGTTTACTGCTAGACAGGTTGGAGAGCCAAGAGAGAGTAGTATCAGGAAAATCTAGAGAAGAGGGAGTGTCTCAGAGGAGAGATTGGTCAATGTGCTACAAAGAGATCGAAAAAGAGGAAGACTGAGAAAAGACCATTGGATTCGGTAATTAAGAGAGCATTGGTAACACTAACTATAGCAAATAAGACACACAAAAATCTAGGGAATATGCAAAGAAGGGGAAAAATATTTTTTAAAAAAAATAATTATTTATTTTTAGTTTTCAGCATTCACTTCCATAAGATTTTGTTTTAAATTTTCTCCTCTTCCCTCTCCTCCCCCCTTTCCAAGACAGCATGAAATCTTATATAGGCTCTACTTATACATTCATATTAAACATTTTCACATTAGTCCTGATATAAAGACAAAATAGAACTAATAGAAGGAACCATGAGAAAGAAGAAGAAAAAACCAAAACAACAAAAGAAAAAGAGAGTAAATGGTATGCTTCCATCTGCATTCAGACTCCCAAGATCTTTCTGTGGATAAAGCTATTATTTTTTGTAAGTGATATGATGATCTGTCTGGAGCAGGGGTGGAGAACCTGCAGCCTCAAGGCTACATGTGGTCCTCTAAGTCCTCAAGTGTGGTCCTTTGACTGAATCCAAACTTCACAGAACAAATCCCCTTAATAAAAGGATTTGTTCTGTAAAACTTGAACTCAGTTAAAAGGCTGCCCCCAAGGACCTAGTAGGTCATACATGGCCTCAAGGCCCCAGGTTTCCCCACCTGGACTAGATGACCTAAAAAAGTCAACTAAAATATTAATTGAAACAATAAATTCAGCAAATTTTCAGGATACAAAATAAATCAGCATTTCTGTATGCTATCAACAAAACTCAGTAAGAAAAGATAGAGAAATTCTATTCAAAATATCTATAGAATGTATAAAATGTTTGGAAGTCTGTCTTTAAGTAAGGACTATATGAATGCAAATGCAAAATGCTCTTTAGAGAATTTAAGAAACACTTAAATAATTGAAGAAATATAAATTGCTCATGGGTGAGCTGTGCCAATATAATAAAAATGACAATACTATGAAAATTAATTTACTTTTTGAGTGTCATACTAATCAAATTATTATAGAAAATATAAGGAAGTTTATCTGAACAAGAACATCCAGGGAAAAGGTGGAGTGAAATGGGAAAGAAAGGGATGTCTAGCTGTAGCAGATCTCAGACTATATTATAAAACAATAATCACCAAAACTCTTCAGTATCAGGTAAAAAGAGAGAAATCAATCAGTGGGATAGATTCAACACACAACATATAAAAACAAATGAACATAGTGGCCTCAATAAACCCAAAGGGGCCAGCAACTTACTAACTACTAAGGTAAGAACTAATTATTCAACAAAAACTACTTGGGGAAAACTGGGAAGACGTCTAGCTGAAATTAGATATAGACCAATATCTCACACCATATAACTAGGTGCTACAGTGCTGTACTTACGAAGACATGATTTCCAAACCTACCTCAGGCACTTGCCTGTGTGACCCTGAGCAAGTAACAACCTCTCTCAGCCTCAGTTCCCTCATCTGTAAAATAGGGAAAATAGTAACATCTACATCACATGGTTGTTAAGTGGATCAGACAAAAATCATAAGCTCAAAGCACTTTGCGAAACTTAAAGCAACCATAAAAATTCTAGCTAATATTATTATCATTATTTCTGCCATATGCCAAGATAAGCTCCAAATGGATACATATTAGATATATAAAAAGTTATACTGTAAACAAATTGGAAGAGTGATTCAGATTTACAAGAATAAGAGATGTCCCTGAATGGATAGTCAAAGGAAATGAACAAGCAGCCTACAAAGGGAGAAATCCAATCAATCAATAACCTCACGAAAAAAAATGCTACAAAATGAAGGGCAAATTAAAGCAACTCTGAGGTTCTACCTCACAATATCAGACTGACAAGGATGAAAAAAAATAAAAGGAAAACAACTATTACTTGAAGGACCACAGGGATGTGTCAGTAAGCCCGTGAATTGGTCCAGCCATTCTGCTAAACAATTTAGAAATATAACTCAAAAGTCACTAAACTGTGACTTTTACCCCAATTAGGCCTAGACTCAAAAGAGATTTTTTTAAAATGAGAAAAATGACCCATATCTTTAAAAACAAGCTTTATAATAACTCTTCTTATTATAGCAAAGAACTAGAATGCTTAGTGCCTATTCGCTGGGAAAAGGCTGAACAAATTATGGTTTGTGAATGAAATGGAATATTATTGTGACATAAGAAATAATAAAAAGAAAAATTTCAGAGAAACCATAGGTTTGTATGAACTAATGCAGAATAAAGTATGTATAGTAGAACAGTTTCTACTATGATTAAAACATGATAAAGAAAAACAACTTTAAAAAAAAAGAAAAAACCAACTTTGAAAGACTTGAGAACTCCAATCAACACTATGCCAGAGAACTTAGAATAAAAAGTATGTTCACACCTTCTGACAGAGGGGTCATGGACTCAAGATGAAGAATGCAGAATTCATTTTCCAATATGACCAATGTAGGATTTTGCTGTACTTCACTATGCATATTGTTACAGTCAGTCAATAAACATCTATTAAGTTCCTGCTGTGTGCCAGACACTGTGCTAAGCACTGGAGCATAGTAAGGAAGGGAATATAAATATATTTGTTGAAATCCCCTAGTATCAGGGCAGAACTTCAGAAGAAAAGTATGAGCCAAGAACTGAATGCACTGAGGAAAGAAGAGGAATGTCCTGGATGCTGGTAGACAACAGTTACCAGAATTTCAATTGGGTAGTAGATATGGACTGAGTGAACCTCAAAAAAAGAAGAGGTTACTGAGTGTTGTGGGTAGAGTGAGAACATAGAAGTGGCAATAAGGAGCAAGGGATATTCCAACTCCCCTCACCCTTCAACCATTGAGTTGGGGGAATAAATGAAAGTGCAGCCAGTGCTGGAAAGGGAGGCCTGTGAGGCTGTAAGAGGAGGGACCGGGCCCCAGTGAGTGCAAGGAGATAGAAGTAGTGAGAAAGCCAAAGATTTCAAATTAGAGCAGTTGTGTTAGTGATGGGTAACACAGTTACAAGGGGCTTGTTTTTGGTTTTGTTTTAGTTTTGAATTAAGGGAAGGAATCAGAGGGCAAGGGAGTCTAGGGATAGGATACCCTCCCCTCACATTGTTGCTATTGTTTAGCCATTTTCAGTCATCCAACTCTTCTTAACCTTATTTTGGGGTTTTCTTAGCAAAGATAGTAGACTGGTTTGCCATTTCCTTCTCCAGCTCATTTTACAGATGAGAAAACTGAGGCAATCAGGGTTAAGTGACTTGCCCAGGGTCACACAGCTGGGAAGTATCTGAGGTCAGATTTGAACTCAGGTCTTCCTGACTCCAGGTACTGCATTCTGCCTACTGCACAGCTGCCCCCACCCTCTCCGTGTATCACACAAACATGCATTGAAGTAATTTTAACACCCAAGCAGAAAGAAGGCCAAAATCATAGACATTAAATAGGACTGCTGTGAGTTACATTTTGAATTTATTATATATTTAAACAGAAAAGCAAGTTGCACATCACAGAGATTTGCAGTTTTATCTACAATCCTCTTTTCTGTTCTACTATATATTTCAAAGTATCTAGATGGATATTCAAGGAAGACTAGCATCTCTGATGTGAGGGCTTACCAAGCCCTTTTCAGGGCTGCACATCCACCTTTGGTGTCCACCTGGCAGTCATCTCACCTGTGGCTTCAAGAAACTGTAGTATACACAGTGGTCACACCCCAATAAATGGTGCAGGCAGACTGGCTAAAGCAAGTTGAAGGTAACCAATGGGTGACAAACCCATCTGTGAAGTAAGGAAGGTACCTACCCCAAGCAGATGAAGACTTCCCCTAGGGGAATGGGTAGATCAGAAAAATTTATTCCAATGGCCATAAAGGTGGCTGAAGCAGGCTCTGTGGAGCGCTTAGAGCTTGGTCAGATATCAAAGATGCCAAGGTCATCCACCACATCCCAGGCCATTGCTAGTCACCTTGACTTTTGTCTTGCCACTGAAGTTGAATGATTCTGGAAGAGAAAGCAAGGCTAACAACTTTGTGCAACTCTGCCTCACTTAAATCCAATTCACTCTCAAGGCAAGAATCACCCCGTGATGTCTTTGAAAACAGAGAACAAAAACCAAGAAAAAATGATGTATTTAAAAATGCTTGTTTTAGTTGGTATTTGTTAAGCTTAAAACAAAAAAATCAAAATATTTCAAAAGATCAATGGACTATAGTGCTATATAAGAAATGATGAGTAAGCTGATTTCAGAAAAACTTGGACTCATAAGAACTGATGCTGAGTGAAGTGAGCAGAACCAGAACATTGTGCACAGTAACAGTAACACTGTGCAATGATCAACTATGATTGACTTAGCTTTTCTCAGCAATTCAATAATCCAAGATAATTCCAAAAGACTCATGATGGAAAATGCTATCCACATGCAGAGAAAGAACTTATGGAGAATGAATGCAGATCTAAGCATACTAGTTTTACCTTTTTTTTGTTGTTTTTTCCCTTGGTTTTTTTTTTCCCTTTGCTCTGTTTCTTCTTTCACAACATGACCAATGTGGAAATATATTTTATATTATTGCATATGTATAGTCTGTATCAGACTCCTTGCCACCTTGGAAAGGCAGGAAGGGAGAAAAATTTGGATCTCAAAATCTTTTAAAAAATGGTGACCCCCTCAAAAAAATTTAATGGTGAAAATTAACTGTAATTGTAATCCCATGTAATAAAATAAAATGCTATTAAAAAATAAAACCATTGGTAACTTGGAAGATAATAGTTTCAGTGGAATGAAGAGGTCAGAGGTCAGAATGAAAGGGGCTAAAAGGGAGTGAGAACAAAAGCAGAGACAAATTCAGAAGATATAGGACAATAACTTGAGGAGATGGTAGAATCACATGAAGGATTTTTAAGACTGGGGGAAATCTGGTCATGTTTGTAGGCAGCAGGAAATAAGATGACAGATAAGAAAAAAATTGAAGATAAGATTGAAGAAGGGAATGATTATGAGAGTTATCTGCTAGATGGAATCAAAGTACTAGTAAAGGCCTTTTGTTGAGGTAAAGGGCTGCCTCTTCCTCAGAGTAAGGGAGGAGAGAATTTGGGCTGTCAACAGCTTTTAAGTAATGTCAACAACTTTAAGAGTCAACAGCTTCTATTTTCTCAGTAAAGTATGAAGAGGAAGTCCTCTGCTGAGAGGAAGAGTGGTTTGAGAAGAAAGGCCACAGTGAGGAATGGGAAAGAGAACGAATTAGGAAGAAATAGAAGGATTGACTTACTGATGAGAGCCTAACAGATATTAGATAAAAATTTGTAATGAACACAGTCAAGCCAGTTCTATGACTTATCATACCATTCAGCCACAAGTGAATAGAAGCCACAGTTGTGAATGGTAGAAATAATACAAGATTGGATTTTGGCAAGGCAAATGCAGTGATAGGACAAGGCAACAAGAAATTGGAATGAACATAAGGGGTTATGTGTCCTCCTCCATGGAAAACTTGCATTATATTGACACAAAGGGAGAATGGCTGAGAAACTCCTCAGAGTACATTTACACAAGCCACTGCTTGGACCCTAAGCTTGATCTCCTCCATCTCACTTCTGCAGCATAAGCAGAAACAGATTCTGGGGGCTCTAATTTCTGAGTACCTTTGCATGAGTAGATGAGACCTGTGTTTTTCTTCTAGTACCTCAATAAGTGTGTTGGGAGGTTTATCAATTGTGTCTGCCTGAGCCATTTGGTGAATTTTTAGTGTGGAAGGGGCAGGTGTAATATGGCAATGAAGCATTGAAGTTTTTGTCCCTTTCAGACTTCAAATGATTGTATTTACTGCTTTGTAAAGAGAATGAAACCCTTGTGTGGCTCACATTCTAAATGACCAGGTTTATAAAATTATAAAAACTAGGAAAGGCCCTTTCTCACTTTAAGGTTTATTCCTTTAGCTTTCCATATCTTTACTCCTTTACTAGGTATGAAGAAGTTTTAGTTAGCTTGATGCAATAACTGGGCAGCTAGCCATTGTCTGGCTAAAGGCCCTGGTGGCCTTCAAAAAAGAGCCAACTCTAGAGGATCCTCTTTTCTGGAAGTAGAGAAGAGAGCTAGTCAGCTACGGAGGAAGAATCTACTTCCTGAGAGGGAATAACTTCACACTTTCCCTTGCACTTGTTCCAAAGTAGGATGGGGGACTGGGAAGAAGAGGAAGGGATTTCTCTCCTACACACTCATATCTGCAATGGCGCAATACATCCAGTAGAAGGTGCTATACCTAACAGAGAGCAGACCCACAGAATTCAACAACAAAATAGTTACTTGTTTTTGAGGATCAGGGTCAGGGAGGCCAGAAGCAACCCCATTCAAGAATAAAAGTATATGGATACACAAGGATTAGTGTGGTTTTATTTTTCCTTTTCGTGCACGTTCTGGTATCTTCACCTCTCTGTCACCAAATAGTGGCAGAAAACGCAAC
The DNA here is from genome assembly GCF_028583685.1 of Petaurus breviceps papuanus. Taxonomy (NCBI): domain Eukaryota; kingdom Metazoa; phylum Chordata; class Mammalia; order Diprotodontia; family Petauridae; genus Petaurus; species Petaurus breviceps. The sequence continues at coordinate 4,150,390 of NW_027187367.1, forward strand.
TGCGCCGTCCTAGTTGTGGAGATTCTGAAAGAACTGGTTCAGGAGGACAGAATGAGGCAGGGATACACTCTGGGGGTGACCCACAGGAATTAAGGTAAAAATGGAGGGAAAGGGTAAATCTTTGGGAGGATATTGAAATTAGAAGGAAAAAGATAAGGGGGTACTGAGGTACGGAAAGGTTACAGATCCAGGGGAATGAGGAAGATGTTAAATGAACCAGGTCTTATGTGCATGAGAGAGAGGGATTGAGAACACCCAATTATCTGTATTCCTCTTTGGGTGGATCAAGATCTGGCTCATCCTGAACATCTACCTCAGGACCAGGGGGCCAGGGATTCTCAGGGGGCTGGGGTCCAGCAGGCCAGGGGTCATCAGGCCGTGGAGGCTGGGGAGTAGTTGTTTTAGGGGGCTCAGGGGGCCAGACTCCACTTTCAGGCAGATCTCTCCAAGTGCGACTAGGTCCTGGGGGTGTAGGGTCTTCAAAAATAGGGGGTATCCCTGGCCATGGATCACCAGGGACTGGAGGACCCTGTAGCCATGGTGGCACACCCTCTTCTTCATGGGCCTCCAGGGCTGGTGGTAAAGGGTCATTGCTGCCTGTGATGCCTGTAAAGGAGGGAAAATAAGAGTGGAGTAAAGTCATTGGAATAGATGATGCCCTCCCCATAAACGTTTATGAATGACAGAATTCAACTAAATCCTGAAATGAACATTAATCCTTAAAACCGAGGACCTAGAAACTCCTAAATTGCCATGACACCCTAAATTAATCTGAATTTTTAAGTGAACTTGAACTGATCAGTCAGCTACATTGACCTCAACCCTTAAGAATGTGCAAACTTTAAGCTAATCAGTACCCTCAAACTAAGCTCAAAATCAAATAGCCAACAAAATAAATTGACACAAACTCTTAAAACTTATCTATACTCCTAAAGTGATTATCATCAAATCTAAAATCATTCAAATCTCTCAAATGCCTCTTGATCATTCATTCAAATATTTATTAAATACGTAAGTTTGCTAGTTACTGGGGGAAAGATACAAAGATGTCTCATGGGACTTGTAGTCTAGTAGAAGAATAAACTAGAATTACATTAGAAAGGTTTAACACAACTTTTGTTAAGAAAAATCTAAGGTGGGAATTGGAGATCAGAGAAGGAACATGAAGGTGGTGGTATGAGTTGTAAAGGATAGGTAGGAATTCAACAAGCAACATAGGAGGAAATTCCCCTAAATATCATTTTGTTGTTGTTTTTAATGTTTTTTGCTTTTTGGAGAGGGGAAGGAAATTGGGGTTAAATGAAATTCCCCTAAATATTAATATTGGCTAGAATACTAATTTCCACCTCAATTCTGATCCATTAACCTCCACACCAACCCAGATCCCCAAACAGAAGAAACCCCTCAAGTCCACAGCATGACCTATATCCCAAACATGGTTGGGCCCCAAATTCATTTAATACCCTAAAATGCAATAGCCTGAAATAGCCTTTATTCCATTTTAATTTTTTGATCTACATAAACCTCGGATTTTCCCCTCAAATGCCTTCCCAACCTGTATCTGTATGTCACCCAGTACTTTTATCATTTTTCTTCCCCCACCCCTCAGATCACCAAGTTGTTCTCACACCTCCATTCCACTATCTCTCCCTTGCTTCCTCTGCTCACCTTCTGCAAGGAGACAAAGAACCAGTAGTCCCAGTAGCTTCCAGTTCAGCATGGTGAAGCTGTCTCTCCTGGCCCCAAGAGGAAAGGCAGATTGAGTCCACAGTGCCCAGAAACTGACTTTATAGGAAAGAGAGAAAGAGGAGGAGCCCAAGTTCTGAGAAGGGAAAACCCCAATGACTCAACTGGTGCCAAAAAAGAGGCAGCTGGACAGACTTGTTGGGAGGGAGGTCAGGGAGTTGGCATCTTTGGTATAACCTCTCAGTCTCAGGGCAGTCTCAGCTGTCCTCGTTGCCAGTTTCCCTGGCTCTCCATGTCAGCCATCTGGGCATCTACATTCTTTGTCCCTGCTTTCCCCTACCCAAGTAGCTTCCAAGTCAATACATACTCCTCCCCTTCCACTCATACTGAGGCCTCCATTTTGGATGCCCTACCTCAGTCAGGAGTCACAGCCAGGATGCAAATCATGTTTGGGGAAGCAGCCTAATTACAGAGGCAGTGAAGCAGAAGCAAGAATGACGCCTGGATTTGGGGGGAGGAGGGGAAAGAGTGTTATATGTCCTTTGAAGACAAGGGTCACAGCTGGGACACTATACCTATATACCATCCCTCAACTCTTTCCCAGGATACAAACATCTTCCTATAGTCCCTGTTCTTCTCAGGAACCATCTTTGTTCCACATTTCTACCCTTCCTCAGGGATCCAGGTGCTTAACCTCCTAGCTCTGAGTGTAAACTTCACCCTGCATGAAATAACACAAGGAAGAAGGTGGAGCACATTTGGAATGACTCAAAACAAGGAAAGAAATAGCAGGAAATCCTAATTCCTTTTTGCAATCAAGCCAAAAGGATTATTCAGCAGAAGCACGTTAGGGGCAGTCATCTTCTGCTTCTCCTGTCCCTCAGTGGCACTCCTCCTCCCTCTTCTGCCCTCAGACAGCCTTCTCTTTGGGCCTCATCCCCATTTCTAAGTTGGTCATTCCTTTGAATCCAAGAACTCTTTCAGGATTTCACATTCAATCACCTCTTCCAGTGGTGAAAGCTTTTCTTTTCCACATTATTTTTTTTAAGGTGTTGCTTCTTGTATGAATTGATGCAGTCAAGAGAACAGAAGTAAGAGAACAATTTATACAATAACAATATTATAAAGACCAACAACTTTGAAGGGCTTAAGAGCTCTGAGCAAGGCAATGACCAATTACAATTCCAGAGAACTCATGATGAAACAGGTCACCCACCTCCTGCCAGACAGGTGATGGACTGAGAGTACAGATTGAGGCATACATATTTTTAGATATGGACACTTTAAGAATTTGTTTTGCCTGGCACACTTGTTACTAGGGTTTTGTTTTTCTTTTTTTTTTCAAGATAGAGAGGGATTAAAAAGGTTAATTTTAATTGGAAAAAGAAAACTTTGATAAAAAAATTGTTGCTTCTCAAAATATCATCCAGATCCAACTAGTGAATAGGAGATATGAAAAAGGCTCTTATTCTTGGGAATGAGCTACAAAGGGAAAAATCTTACATTTCATAGGAAAAGGGGAAGGAGGCATATGGGGCAAAGAAAGCTGCTGAGAAGACATCTTCAAATCCTTAGAGACAATATTTCCAAACTCACAGATCCTACTAAAACCTCCTTTATTTAGTGTAAGAAAATTCACAGACATCAAGGCAGATGTAGCTCAGGGATTACAGCCAGCAGGTGGTCATACTTGCTATCTTCTCCACCTGTTCTGTTCCCTTTACAGCTTACAACTGGTAAGAGGAAGATCCTACAATTGAGCATCTCCCATTGTCTCCCTCTTCTCGAGTGATAACCTCACTCATTTCCTGCAGATCATCCAGCAATGCAGAGAGATAGGATCCTGAGAAGGAATCCATAAAAGGGGAGTTACATAAGAGAAAGCTCTTACATTTTGTGTGAAATGAGATGGAGAAGAGGGTTTGGTGTGGATACTAAAGAGAAAAATCTAGATAAATGTTAAGAGATAGTATGGATCCCCTAGGGGATAATTCCAAACTCCCTCTGAATTCTACCTTTCAAAAGTTGCTTGGGGGGACGTAAAGTTTGAGAGGTTCCAGAGCTAGGTTCCAGTGATGGGGAAGGAAGAATTGCAAACAGCCGCTGTTGTTTGTATCGGGAAAGGAGACCCTCTTGCTTTAGGGTGGCCTAGGAAGAAGAGGATTAGAACAGATGTTTCTCCATCCCAGTTCTTCCCAGGATAGAGTTCCAATTTCTTTTGTCCTCTATAAAAGAGAAAAATTGCTCATGGCCAAGGCTAAATCCATACCAACATGAGGTTTTTGTCTCGTTCCAGCTCTTGAAGCTTCTGCCTCAACCGGAATCCTTCTTCCCTCTGGGCCTCCTCTTGCAGACGTCCCAGCTCCTGGCTACGCTCCTTGTCTCGGGCTGCTTGGCGTTGGGCCTGGCGGAGGGAGACCACTGGGGGGATAGAAAAAAGATGTGCAAGGTCGGATCCAAAGGTATTACAGTCAAGGTAGTTCCTGGACAAGTAATTGGGAGACCAGAGTTCTAATTACTGATTTCTAGCTAACAGCTATGTAACTTTGGGCAAGTCACTTCACTTATCTAGGTTTTATTTATAAAATGAGAGATGCTGGATTCAATGATCTTTCATTTATAAATCTCTGATCTCAGCACAAGAAGACTCTATGTAATGCTATTTTCCTTTTCCATGTCCATACTCCTGAGCTCACCAGCTTTAGCATGTTCCCTTCGGGCTTCATTCAGTCTTCTCTCCAACTCTGAAAGCTGATCTCGAAGCCTTGACTCCACTTCAGCCACCTTCTCCTGTAAGTCTAGGGAGGGAAGGGAAGATCTGAGTCCCATTTTACCTTAGTCCCTGCCCCTATGAACCCCCTGCCTCAGGATCAGGATCCATGAGCTAGGTATGGCACTGCTGAATTAATTCCCCACCTCCACTCCTTTTAGTTTTTCATTTTCCCCTACACCCTATACCTCTCCCATATGTCTCTTGCTGCTGGTTTAGCTCCCGTCGAAGGCTGGCAGCCTCTTCTGTGCTCTCCTTCTGACTCAATCGAGCTTGCTTCAGCTGAATCCCAACCTCAGCCAAAGATTCTTGGGTTTTTTGCAGCTCCTGCTCCAATTGCCGGGCCTCCTCACTTAACCGAATCCGTTCTGCTTCCCCTGAGTATTAGATAATCAATACTGTCCCAGCACCGTATCAGAATATAGATCCTTAGTTCTTAACCACCACTGCTAGCCCCAATTCTCTTTCCACAGGATATAAATATCTTGCTCTTCTATTTATAGTTCTCTATACCTTCAGAGGGAACCCAACCATTCAAGAGCCTTGTGCTACCTTGTTCCCGGGCCCGGCCCACTTCCTGTTGGATGAGACAGGCACTCAGTTGTAGCTCTTCATCTAAGCGGTTCCTTTCTTCTCTTAGCTGCTGCAACTCAAGTCCCATTTCTTCAGACAGTGGGGGTGGGAGGCTGTAGGAAATGGACAGAGAAATTAGGTCAAGTAAAGATATTACCCTTCCCCCCTACTCTTCAGGTTCACAAGCCTCTAGCCCTTGAGGCCCCACTCCTCTCCCCTAGGTTCACCTCCTAGAACCAATGGTGCTCTGCCTTCTAATCTTACCTCTGTTCCTGATGCAGCTGTGCAAGAGCTATTTTCCGAGCTACGAGGCCTTAAAAAATGGGGGAAGAGAGAAAGCAGAGCTGGGTTACTGGAAAAAAAAAAAAAAAGGGAAAAGACAAAGATAGGGAAAATGGGAAGAGGAGAACATATGCTAGATTTGTGAGGGGATACATGGAAGGGAGATTATGGAATCTAAAACGCATAAGATAAATATGAGGGGGGGAAATAATTAAACAGAAAACAGAGCCCCTGAATGGAATGGCCTTCCTACCTTGAATGGTACGGACCTGTCTGGAAGCATAACCAAGTCGGTTGTTGAGGCTGGGAAGCTGAGCTACTGCCTCCTCCACCTTAGCTACCTGATCCTGTAGCCAGTTTTGGGAACTGAAGAGACAAGAGAACATCAACTACCCCAAGAACAATCCTCTTTCCTCGCTTCCAAAACCCCCTTGCCTTCCAGTCCCTTCTCACTCAAGAGCCCTTGACAGAGAAGACAAAAAGAGCTCCTGCCTGCTTCCTCAGCTAGAGTACCTGCTCACAGCACTGGCCACAAGCTTCACATGCTCCTCAGCCATCTTTGTCTGTTGCTGCTGCCACAGTCTGGCATCCTGGGCTCGGGTCAGCTCCCCCTGCAGTACCTGGAAAGGATGGAAATGAAAGCCTCTGACCAGAGGCCACGATGCCTCAGCTCATGTTTCCTGCTCTTCCCATGTACCCACCTTGCTGTTAACTCTTTCTACTTCCACTTCAGCAGCTTTGTCCTGCAAGGATTGATGCAATATAGCTGACTCCTGGCCCCAGGAAGCTACCTCCCCTTCAAGTTCTGCCACCTGGGAGAGAGAAGAAATTGAGTGCCAAGATCTTGGACTCCCTAAGGAAAATCACAAGTGGAGACAAAGAAACAGAGTAACCTATGTTCCTTGGAAGCTGAATGCTTGAGGTACTTGAGGGAAGTGAGGACCAATTTAGGGTTACCTTCTCAAAAATATACCCTAATGTGCAATAAGAAGTGATAAACAGGCAGACTTCAGAAAAAACCTGCAAAGATTTATATGAACTGATGCTGAGTGAAGCGAGTAGAACCAGAACACTGTACATAGTAATAGCCACACTGTACAATGACTAACTAGGTCTTCTCAGCAATGCAAAGATCTAAGACAACTCCAAAAGACTCATGATGGAAAATGCTATCCACAACCAGAGAAAAAACTGAGTCTGAACGCAGATTGAAGCATACTATTTGTTCTTTTTTTTGTTTTGTTTCTTCTTTCTTGTAATTCCTCCCATTGGTTCTGAATCTTCTTTACAACATAACTAATGGGGCAGCTAGGTGGCGCACCCAACCTTGGGTTAGAAGAGTGCTGGTCCTGGAGTCAGGATGACCTGAGTTCAAATCTGACCTAAGACACTTGACACTTAACTAGCTGTGACATTAGGCAAGTCACTTAACCCCAATCGCCTTGCCTCCTCCCCTCCAAAACAAACAAACAAAAAAAGAATGGGAAAAAATCATCTCAAATAAAGGAAGTGGGCAATTGGTCATGGATAACCTGAATATAATAAAAAATTACAACATGACTAATTTGAAAATGTTTAATATGAATGTATATGTAGATTGCACGCCATCTTGGGGAGGCAGGTGGGGAAGAGGGAGGGAAGGCAGAGAAAATTTAAAACCCAAAAAGCTTATGGAAGTGAATGATGAAAATTAAAAAATAAACTAATTAAAAAAAAAAGAAAAAGGAAATATATCCTAATGGTCCTAATATAGGTCATACTCCCCTCCCTACTTCCCACCCCAACTCTCCCAAGAGCTAGCTTTGTACAAAATCTGAATATGACTGATGTGTTATTTCCCGATGTTTACCTCTTCTTTATCCTCATTTAAAAAAACTTCAAGGTGAAAGGCTAAACAAGTTGTGGTATATGAATATAATGGAATACCACTGTGCTATAAGAAATGAGGAGCAGACAAACTTCATAATAACCTGGAGAGATTTATATAAACTGATGTTGAGTGAGAGAGCAGAACCAGGGGAAATTTGTACACAATTACAGACACTATGTGTGACAACTAACTTTGATAGACTGGGCTCCTCTCAGCAATGCAAGGTTATGAGACAACTCCAAAAGACTCATGATGGAAAGAGATGTCCACATCCAGAGAAAGAGCTGCAGAGTCTGAATGCAGACTAAAGCAAACTACTTGCTCTCTCTTTCGTTTTGTTTCCTCTTTCTCACTGTTCATTCCACTGTTAAAATCCTTTACAACCTGACTATTTAATGTGAAGATATTTGTAGATCCTATATTTGATTGCATGCTACCATGATGGGGGGGAGGGGAGACAGAGGGGGAGAAAATTTGAAACTCAAGGGACTGTGGAACTGAATGTTGTAAACTAAAAGTAAATAAATAAATTTTTAAAAAAACAACTTCAATTGAGGAATACAACCTATATTTGGGATATTTTATATATATATATATATATATATATACACACACACACACACACACACACACACACACATATATATATATATAGATACACACATATTCCCTTTCAAGGATTTGTCCTTTTAATTAATAACAAGCATTTACTACATGTCAAGCACTGTACTAAGTACTGGGGATGCAGTGAATGGGAGGTGGGGGGGTAGGCCTTCTGCAGAAGGTAGGATTTAAAGGAGGCAGAGCCAAGATGGCAGAGTAAAGACAAGGACTGGCCTGAGTTCTCCCCCAAACCCTCCATATACCACTAAATCATGACTCAAAAAATTCAAGAGCAGCAGAACCCACAAAAAGATGGAATGAAACAATTTTCCAGCCCACAACAACTTAGAGGATCAGCAGGAAAAGTCTTTTGTACCAGGATGAGAGGGAAGCACAGTCCAGCACAGCCCTGGTCCAAACAAACCAGGAACAGGCCTCAGAAGCCACTGAATCAGCAGTTGCAGCAATTGCTTCTGGAGCTTTTAGCCCACAGACAGTAAAGGGGTCAAACAACTTGTCAGAAGATTACAGGGGTCTCTTTTCTAGCACTGAGGCAGAATTCTGATGGTTTGCCCATATTCCAATCAGGACAGCAGTCCTAGGTGGCAGTCCCAGGGTGAGAAGGAGCACTAGCATACGAGAGCCTAGAGCCATAGTGGAAAAGGGACCCTCTTCATAATTCCAGGGTAGAAAAGAGTGCTTGTGGTCACTCACAGACCAGAGCACAGACCAGGAGAAGAGTAAATGCACCTCTCCTTAGATCATACCACTTTGGAAGAACTGTAAACTTATAGGTCCTTAGAAGTATCTCTGAAAACAGCTGCACAAAATCCAAGGCTCAGGACAGTGCACCCACCACCCTAGAAGCAGAGCCCTACTTTAACAAAGAGTTAAAAGTCAAGTAATGAGGAGCGGCTAGGTGGTGAAGTGAATAGAGAACAGGCCCTGAAGTCAGGAGGACCTGAGTTCAAATTTGGCCTCAGATACTTAACACTTACTAGCCGTGTGCCTTGTGCAAGTTATTTAACCCCAATTGCCCTGCCTTCTCCCCTCCAAAAAAGAAAAAAAAAGTCATGTAATGGACTGGGAATATGAGCAAACAAGAGAAAAAAAAGTCTGACCAAAGAAAGTTACTATGGTGACAAGGAAGATCAAAACACACACTCAGAAGAAAATAACAAACTCAAAGTTTCCTATATTCAAAACCTCCAAGAAAAGTGAGACTTGGTCCCAGGCCATGGAAGAGCTCAAAAATGATTTTGAAAATCAAGTATGAGAGGTAAAGGAAAAACTGGGAAGAGAAATGAGAGTGACACAAGAAAATCATGAAAAACTATTCAACAGCTTGGTAAAGGAGATACAAAAAAATACTAAAGAAAATAACACCTTAAAAAAAGACTAGGCCAAATGGCAAAAGAGATCCAAAAAGTCAATGAGGAGAAGAATGCCTTAAAAAGTAGAATATGGCCTATTAGAAAAAGAGAAAAAAGAAGAAAAAATGGAAAATAGATCCCAGAAAGATAATTTTTAAATTTTAAATTAAATTATCGGACTACTTGAAAACCATGATTAAAAAAAAAAAGCCTAGATACAATCTCTCAGGAAATTATCAGGGAAAACTGCCCTGATATTCTAAAACCAGAGGATAAAATAGAAACTGAAAAAAATTCACTGATCACCTCCTTAAAGATATCCCAAAATGAAAACTCCCAGGAATATTATGGCCAAATTCCAGAGCTCTCAGGTCAAGGAGAAAATATTGCAAGCAACCAGAAAGAAACAATTCAAATATCATGAAGCCACAGTCAAGATAACAACACAAAATTTAGCAGCTTATACATTAAAGCAGCACTTCTTAAACTGTGGGTCTCAACCCCATATAGGGGTCAAATAATTGAATGTGAGGGTCAAGAAAAATTTGGCAACAGTAGAAGGTTTCTGAACATACAACAACCAAAAATTATTCATTCAAAATCAAACACATAATGAATCTGGGGTATTTCTAGCAGCCCTTGCCAGTACTGCATGGCACAACTTCACCAAAGCCTTGGTTCTGAATGTACAACATGCACACTTTGCACTGCACATGCCATCATGCCACACAAGACCAATAAACACTGCCAGAAACACCTTGGCTCAGATCGAGGTTATTGTATGTTATGAAATACAGTGTTTTTACTGTATATACAATATACAGTTTTCTGCTCTTACATAATAGTTTAATTATGGAAAATAAAAATTTTAAATATTTTCCTACCACTATTCTTGTATATATGTATCAAATTAGTATATCTTTGTATTGTATTGTGTCAGCATGTTTCATTTTTTAAATTGCTATTATCTCTCTTTTACAGAAACTAAGTGTTTAATTGCAGCAAGACAAAAGCCCTTTAATAATATGTCTCTATCACCATTGTATGTGTAAATGTTAATAGCAATTTTTTAAATTAAGCACAAATGTAAACTAAAGCTAGTATTTGAGAAAGTATTAGAATATTTATATTTTAGGATGAAAATATTTTTCACAGTTGTGGATAAGTAGCTAAATTTAGACATAAGAAGTAAAAATATTGATGACAATATGGCAGAATCTTCACTACCAGGTTGCAATACACTTAAATTGAAAAGAAAAAGAAAATATGTCGAATCACTTTTGCAATACAGCATGTTATAATGCCCTCTAATTCTTGTTTGGTCATAAAGTCTTCCCCTCTCCACAAATCTGACAGGTAAACTATTCCTTGCTTTCCCAGGTTGCTTAGAGTATCAGCCTTTATACCTAGATCATGTACCCATTTAGACTTGATTTTGGTATATGGTGTTAGATAATGGTCTATGCCCAGTTTCTGCCATACTATATTCCAGTTTTCCCAGCAGTTTTTGTCAAATAGTGAGTTCTTATCCCAAAAACTGGGGTCTTTGGGTTTATCAAACAGTAGATTACTATAGTCATTGGCTGCTGAGTCTCGTGTAACCAATCTGTTCCATTGATCCATTACTCTATTCCTCAGCCAGTACCAAGTAGTTTTGAGGACTGCTGCTTTATAGTACAGATTAAAATCTGGTATAGCTAGTCTACCATCTCTAGCATTTCTTTTCATTAATTCCCTTGATATTCTGGACCTTTTGTTCTTCCAAATGAATTTTGTTATTATTTTTTCTAGCTCTATAAGGTAGTTTTTTGGTAAACTGATTGGTATGGCACTAAAACTATAATTTAATTTAGGTAAAATTGTCATTTTTATTATATTAGCTAGACCCAGCCATGAGCAATTGATGTCTTTCCAATTAGTTAGATCTGACTTTATTTGTGTGAAAAGTGTTTTGTAGTTGTGTTCATATAGATCTTGGGTTTGTTTTGGCAAGTAGATGCCCAAATATTTTATAATGTCTACAGTAACTTTAAATGGCTTTTCTCTTTCTATCTCTTGCTGTTGAATTTCATTAGAAATATACAGGAATGCTGAGGATTTTTGTGGGTTTATTTTATATCCTGCAACTTTGCCAAATTTATTTATTGTCTCAAATAGTTTTTTACTTGATTCTCTAGGATTCTCTAAGTATATCATCATATCATCTGCAAAGAGTGATAGCATAGTCTCTTCTTTGCCTAATTTGATTCCTTTGATTTCTTTTTCTTCTCTAATTGCTACTGCTAACATTTCTAGTACCAGATTGAATAAGAAGGGTGATAGTGGCCATCCTTGTTTCACCCCTGATCTTACTGGAAATGCTTCTAGCTTCTCCCCATTACATATAATACTTGCTGATAGCTTTAAATAGATGCTACCTATTATTTTAAGGAGGGCTCCATTTATTCCTATTCTTTCTAGTGTTTTTAATAGGAATGGATGTTGTATTTTGTCAAAAGCCTTTTCTGCATCTATCGAGATAATCATGTGGTTTTTGCTAGTTGTATTGTTGATATGATCAATTATACTGATGGTTTTCCTAATATTAAACCATCCTTGCATTCCTGGAATAAGTCCTACCTGATCAAAGTGTATTATTCTTGTGATAAGTTGCTAGTATTTTTGTGTGGGTGTTAAGTGTCTGAGGCCAGAACCGAACTTGGGTCCTTCTGACTCCGGGGCCGATGCTCTACTCACTGTGCCACCTAGCTGCCCCATCTGTAGGATATTTTTATACTTAATGAAGTATGTTATTTCTTCTTCGCGCCAAGAGTGACAGGAACAAATCTCATGCGAAGCTCTTCTCCTTCCCCTCTTTCCCTCTAATATGATATGTTTTACGTCTCTTCTCCATAGAGTCCTGTGCTTAACTGGTTGTTATTCCAAGAGGGATTAATTTTAAGCAAAACAAACTTAATGTTAAAAAGTACAATTCTTTTTGAGATGGCAAAGAATGGGAATCTGAGCGGATGCCCATAAATTGAGGAATGGATGAGCAAACTGGTATAAAAATGTGATGGAAATAATTAAGAGAAGATGGTTCCAGAGAAATCTATAAAGGTTTGTGTGAACTGATGCAGAGTAAAGTAAACAAAATCAGAACATTTTATGCACTGAAAGTAATGTGGTAAAGGCAAACAATTTTGAAAGAATTTTAAAACTCAATGATTTAAATATGTTGCTCCAAGGAAAAAATTTTAACATTCTTATGTTAAAAGATAAAACTGAAAGTTTTACTTTAAAAGTTAACATGGAAGAATAGGGTGGAAATTTAGAAACGTTTACAACTTCAGATGATTTTATAACTGAAAATAACCTTTCCAAAGATTTAATTGTGAGAGTTACAACTGATCATCTTGAAGTACTTGGAATCATGGTCAGCTATTATGACCAAACAAGAATTAGAGGGCATTATAACATGCAATATGGACAATTTTGATTACATTAAATTGAAAAGCTTCTGTACAAAGCCAATGTAACCAGGATTAAGAGGGAAGTGGAAAATTGGGAAAGAATTTTTACAACCTATGTCACTGATAAAGGACTCATTTCTAAAATATACAGAGAACTGAATCAAATCTATAAGAATACAAATCATTCCCCAATTGATAAATGGTCAAAAGATATGAACAGGCAGTTTACAGAGGAAGAAATTAAAGATATTTATAAGCATATGAAAAAATGCTCTAAATCACTATTGATTAGAGAAATGCAAATCAAAACAACTCTGAGGTACCACATCTCACCAGTCAGATTGGCTAAGATGACAAAACAGAAAAATGACAAATGCTGGAAAGGATGTGGACAAATTGGAACACTAATGCATTGCTGGTGGAGTTGTGAACTGATCCAACCATTCTGGAAAGAAATCTGGAATTATGCCCAAAGGGCTATGAATAATTTCTTACCCTTTGACCCAGCAATACCACTTCTAGGGTTGTATCCCAAAGAAATCATAGAAGTGGGGAAAAGACCCATATGTACAAAAATATTTATAGCAGCTCTTTTTGTGGTAGCAAAGAATTGGAAATTAAGGGGGTGCCCATCAATTGGGGAATGGCTGAACAAGTTGTGGTATACGCATGTTATGGAATACTATTGTGCCATAAGAAATGAGGAGCAGATGGACTTCATATTTACCTAGAGAGGTTTATACGAACTGATGCTGAGTGAGAAGAGTAGAGCCAGGAGGAAGTTGTACACAATTACAGACACAACGTATGTGTGACGACCAGCTTTGATAAACTGGACTCTTCTCAGCAATCCAGAGTCATAAGTCAACCCCAAAAGATTCATGATAGAGAGAGATATTTACATCCAGAGAAAGAATTGAGACTGAACCCAGATTGAAGCAAACTACCTGCCCTTTTTCGTTTTCTTGTTTGGTTTTGTTTCCTCTTTCCCATTCTTCATTCCATCTGTTACAATCCTTCTTTATAACCTGACTAATGCCTAATGTGAAGTATTTGCAGATACTATACTTGACTGTATGCCACCATGGGGAGCGGGGGGCGGAGAGAAAGGAGGAGAGAGAGAAAATTTGAAACTCAAAGGAATCATGGTAATGAATCTTGTAAACTAAAAGTAAACAAATTAATAAAGACCAAAAAAAAATTTAATCCCTCCTTAATCTACTCTCTCTTTAAAACCCTTCCCTCCTTCTCCTCAATCCCTCACTATTTACATGTTGAGTGAAATATATTTTTGAACCCAGATGAGAGATAGAAGTGGTAGCTGCCTCATCATTTGCAGATTAAGTCTACTTACCAAAGCCCAATTATGTGAGCTAATTTTCCCTTTCCTTCTTCCTTCCCATACCCCCTCCCCCTTTCCTCTTGCCCTTTCTTTCCCTTATTCTTTTAAGGTCATCAAGATATAGCAGAGTCACTCACAGGCTAATTACTGTCCTATGACCCCTCATAACAACAGAGTTCAGAAAATCATGTCCTCATATTTGAATTAGTTTATCTTTATTTAGTCTTTTATGATTGCTAGCTCATTTTAAATTTTGTTTATGTTTCTCTTAAATCTTGTTTGAACTTCAAAGTTTCTATACAGATCTGGTCTTTTTACCAAGAATGATTAAAAATCCTCTATTCCATTAAAAACCTATTTTCCCCTTGCAGTATTATACTAAGATTTGCTGAGTAAGTTATTCTAGGCTATAAGCCCCATATCCTGCATATTCTGTAATACTACATTGTTTTTATTCCATTCTTTTATAGTGTTGGTTCTATATCATATATGATCTTGATTGCGGCAACTTGACACTTGAATGCTTTCTGGTACTTGCAGTAGTTTTTCTTTGCCATGGAAGCTCTGGATTTTGGTTATCATATTCCTGAGAGTTTTCATTTTGGGGTTTGTGGATTTTTTCCTATTTTAACTTTGTTCTCTGGTTTTAAGAGATCTGAGCAGTTTTAAGATTTAAGTATTATATCTAGGCTCCCTTTATTGGTCATGGCATTCAGGCATCAATGATTCTCAAATTTTTTTCTCACCAATCTGTTTTCTAGGCCAGTTGTTATGAGATGTCTTCTCATTTTTTTTTTTCAGTCTTTAGACTTTAATATTTCTTAGTGCCTCAAGGAGTCATTGGTTCATTCTAATTTTCAAGCAGTCTGCTATTTGGACAACGTTTTGTAACTCTTGTGCCAAGCTGCCAATTTTGGGTTTTTGAAATTTTTCCAATTCTTTCTTTCATAACTTTTGTTTCTAGTTTTTTCTTCAAGCTTTCTCATTTTACTTATAAAAACATTTTTTAACTAAAAAAACAAAACCTTTTGTTTCATCTTTTCTAGAAATTCCAATTAAGTTTGTTTATGCCCAAGCTGTGTTTTGCTCTGAGACTCTGCTTACAGATTTGGCGGGGGGGGTTGGGGGGGGGTCTTGAGATTCTATGACACCATAATAACTCTGTGATGGCAATGGGATTCTTATTTTGTTTGCATATTCTTCCAAATTACTTCCTAACTTCAAACTTCTTATTAGGGCTGGGCTCTGTAGTACTTCTGGGGGAAGGCATGGGCTGGTCTTATTATTGCTTTCTTGGGGTAGTGAGTTGTGTTATTCAGGGACAGACTGGGAACGCTGCAAGCTTTCTATGATCCCAACAGGGTCTAATCCAGGGCAAAGTCTAATTACTATCCCCCTAATCTAAGCTCTGCAAGTTCTTGATCTAGGACTGTGTCTAAGCAACAGTGGACAGCTGCAGCCAACCCTAAAGTTCTATTGGTTTAGTGTGACAGAATTATTGACTACACTTAAGTCTGCAATTCCTACCCTGGTTATTCCTCCGCAGGTTGGGCTAGATACTAGAAATGAGAAACAGCTCTGCTCTTAGGGATTAAGTCATATCTTTACTACTTTCATTTAAACTTCTTCCTTTCCACCAGGGCCTCCCTGGGAATGCCACACCCCAGGGCGTAGGTCCCCTTCTCAGTCCATCCACTCTGGATCTACAATTCAAAACCAGGTAGTGGGCTGACAGTTCCTACCTCTGTCCTGGTGCTCTGGCATGGACCTAGGACCTCCTGTTGCCCTGGATCACAGCCTCACCCTGGGCTCTGGAATATTCCACACATAACATATTCCTAACCCAACTCCATCCCTAGTGTTAGCAGACCTCTCTTATCTCCCTATGATGACCTAGGGAGATCAAATGACTCACTGTGACTTTCTCTGGATTTCCCCATCAGGATTTGGTCTGGTATATTTTCTAGGTATACCTCGAGAAGTTTTATGGCAGGGAGCTCGGCTATACTGATTGCTTTTACTCCTCCACCTTGGCTTTGCCTCTACTGTAGAATATATTATCTTTCTTGTTTCACCTCATCCCTTTCCCTTTGAATCATTTCACATCTCCCAAAGTCAATAGTCTATACACCTATAAAGTATGAGAGAGAAAGAGAAAGGGAGTGTGTGTGTATCTGTTACCTTTCCTTTCAGCTTTTGGGTATGCTGAGTATGTTCCAACTCCTGGGCTTTCAGCTGCACCATCAAGGCAAATACTTTTTCCCTCCAACGGCTCAGCAATGCCTGAGCCTTCTTAGCTGCCTCAGACTCCAGGGGATCTGTGGGCTGGACCTTCAAGGTAAAGAAAAAACATAAGGTCAGGGCTTGCATGGGAGTAAGGTAAATATCCCTTACCACTCCAACCTATCTTAAGCAACAAAAAGATCAAGATAAGAGTAAAAATCCACAAAGTAAGAAGGCACACAGGCAAGAGTGAGGAGAGGAAGAGTCCAAGAGGAACTGGGCTGGTATAGGACACCTAAGTCCCAGGAGGGACCCTGGGATGGAGAATACTTTAATTTTATGAGGAGAACCCAGCTTACTTTCCGACCCAGCTCCTCTTCCTGTAGGGCAAGGATGTCCTGGAGGCTCTGCACCCGAACCTGTAGCAACTCCAAAGTGGTACTTAAAGCATCCCGATCCTCCTGCAAATGCTGGCCAGGGGAAGGAAATTCTTAACTATAGTAACATCTTTGTACTTGTCCCTAAAATGTGCCTACTCCTCCAGCCCCTCAGGTCTCTGTGTACCACAAGGTAATATGCCCTGCTAAGCTAAGGACTGTTCTCCCCCAGAAACTATGTATATTCATCACTTCCAAAAGAATCTCTGTATCCACCTCCAAATCTCCCAATCCATAGCCCTATTTCCACCCCCAAGGATAAAACCACTCCTCTTATCTCTCACCTGTACAGTCTCCAGCAGCTGCTTCCGCTCCTGCTCCCAAATCTGGCTCTTGCTCTCTGGTGAGATTTGATCCCCTATGTACCTCCTAAGCTGCTCAACAAGGGCCACCTGAGTCTTGAGCTCTGCATGGGCCTTACTAAGATTGGTGAGTAGGAGAAAAGCTATCAGTAAAAGACTCCAGAAACCTGCTCTTCCTACACAGCTGCTTTTATTGACCCTATATTCCTCCTCACCTTAGTTCCTCCCTTAACATCTTAGCCTCCCTCTGTACAACGGCCAACTCCTTGGTCTCTTTTTCCCTCTTAGATTCCACGGTCTTGAGTTTCTCCTCCAACTCATGGGCCTTGTTGGCCAGGGTAGCAAGAGCTTCCTGGTGAGCTGCAGTCATGTGGGAGATCTGAAGAAGAAAAGAATGACAGAGCAGGGGCTGAGTAGGAAGAAACTTCTCATATTTCCTCTAAAAGTTCCCACTTCCTCAAACTCCTTCTCAGTGACTTACTTCTCTTCCCTTCCTACCTCCCTTCTCTTTCTGGGCCCCTATTTCTATCTTCCCCAGTCTCATACTTTAATTAATAGAATACCCGACAAACATGTATTAAACGGATACTGTATTAGCACTGTGCTAGCCACTAGGGCAGATAGAAAATTTAGATTAAGAAATTGTCCCTGATCTCACCAAGCTTATAGTCCAAGAGAAGAATATGACAGTGTTGTGTGAGAATGACAAAAATTGTGAGTTTGAGGGGTTTTGTTTGTTTGTTTGAGCAAGAGGCATTTAATCTAGTTTTTAAAGAATGGATAGAAATTCAGTAAGCAAGGAGGTACTCCAGGTAGGCACAGAGTACAATTTGAACAAAGGTATGGGGGGGGGAAAGAACAGTATATGTATGAAGGACAATCCAAGTTAGCTGAAGCATATACCTTGTGTGGAAGGGAGAAATATGAAAAAAAGGTCAGAGTTTAGGTAGGACCAGATTTTGGACAATCTTGAAAGCCAGACTAAGGAGTTTTTACTTTATTTAGGCAATAGGGAGCTACTTAAGGATTTTGAATAGAAGGGTGACTCAATCAAATATACCTCTGCTAAAGAATATTAATAGGGCAACAATGTGAAGGATAAATTGAAGTGGAGAGGGAGTAGTGGTTGGAAGACCTGTTAGGAGACTACTACAATATTCTAGGCAGATAAAATGTCTATTTTAACATGGGTTCCAAAAGGAAGATGTGTAGAATGCCTGAGTACTAAGAAGTAAATGAAAGTTTTGGTTGAAAAACAAGATATCTGTATTCTGAGAAATGAGGAGAGAGAACAAGGAGGATGAATGTAGAATGCCCTATCCTAACTGCCCCAGCCTGCTTCCTTCAAGTTCTTCTTTACTCAATCCTCCTGGCCAAGCTGATTAGTATTCTAATCGAATAACAAAGGATCTTTGCTAAGGTATAATGATTATCTCAGACTAATTCCCTATAATGTGGAACTGAGACAAATCCTAACTAACAGGTAATATTTCCTTATTCTCATTCACCTGTTCCTTATGCAGCTTCTGAGTCTCTTCCTGCTCTCGTCTGTTTCCTTCTTCCAGTTTCTGCCGGATGAGCTCTGACCCAGCCAAGGCAGCACGAAGCTCCTCTACTTCAACCCGCATAGCCTGCTTTGCCTGTCCTAAGACTTGCAGTTCCTCAGCCTGGGTTGCTAGACGTGCCTTCTGATGGACTGAAGCCAACCTCAAAGCTTGGCTCTCGATCTCAAGTCTCCGAATCTCTTCCAGTTGCTGAGAGATCATCTCAGTCTGGGAATTCAAGCCCTGTGGCCCTACATGGTCCAGAGACCTTTGGGGAAAGTTACAGGTGAGATATGACCTCTTTGCTCTTATAGAAGAAAGGGATGGACAAGAGGGCCTCTGTTCCCATCTAGGTAGTTATGAAGACTCTCTGCTCTGATATGCAGGGATGAGGAAGAGACAAGGGGGCCTCTGGGGAAACTGGAATTCAGCCAGACACACAAGAGGATGCAAAACCAGAAAACAGGAAGAATTCTGTGGTCTACTCTGAAGAGATCATCCTTAACAAACATTTATTTAGCACTTTTTATGTGAAGGGCACTAAACTAGACGCTAAGGATACAAAAAAGTATATGCCATAATCTATACCTTCAAGGGCCTTAATCTAGTTGAGAAGGGAAGGAATACACATACATAAAGATAATAGTTGCATCTATTAAATATGTCTCATGGATGGTACAGACAGGACAGACAGCAAGGATATCTGGTTCACAGGTAAATGAAGACATTATGAATCTAAGAGTTCTGCTTGAGATGGAAAAGGAAAGGGATACTCAGTCTTCTGTGTTCTAGTTTGAGAGAATGAGGAGCCTGAATGCCATCCTGAGGTAGGGACAGAGAAGAAAATGGATCCTCTTATTCCAATGTAGAGAGAATAGGGGCTAGTTAAGAATAATTTATTGAGGGTTTACTGTATAAACTGTTTCTAAATCTTCTGAGGGGAGGCAATAAAAATAAAAGACAGTCTCAGTCCTTGAAAAATGGTTCTACTGTCATCATAATATTTCAGAATCCATGACTGCCTTATAACAAAAGTCCTTTGATAACTCAGGAACAAAAACCCTAGCAGACAGAATCTAAGACAGACCTGCCTGTAACTCCACTCTAAAACCAGTAATTTTATTAAGGTACATTTTAGAAGAATTGGGATACACCATGCAATAATTTAAAAAAATACCCCAAAAAATCAAATAAAAAATATTTTTAAAAAGGATCAAATAGGGGCGGCTAGGTGGCGCAGTGAGTAAGAACAAGAGCACCCTGGAGTCAGGAGGACCCAGGATCGGGTCCAGCCTCAGATACTTAACACCCACACACAAAAAAACTGGCCATGTAACCTTGGGCAAGTTACTTAACCCCAACTGCTTAAAAAAAAAAGGATCAAATAATATGGTTCAAATTTCATACACAAAAGCAGAAGGTACACAGATCACAAAACAATCAGAACTGTTTGGTTTTTTTCTATCTGTTACAAGGGAAGACTTACTGGGTAAAATAGGAGAGAAGAATATATTTGGAAATTAATGGAATCGATTGAACTTTTTAAAAAATAACACAGGAGTGAAGAATAATTATTACAGGCAGAAGCTAGGACAACTAGGTCCCTACCTGGTCTTTCTTTTGGGATCCTCACTGTCACCTGCCCCATCCTGCTCTCGAAAAACCTGCAGTCTATGATGCTCCCATCTATGATCATTGTTATCATGGCCATGATGGGGTAGGACTATGGGCAAGGATGGGGACTGGACAGCAGTGATCCTGGACATGCCTGGAAGGGGCCGTGTTTGGAAATGAGATGGAGGCATGAGCCCACTGAGACCTGAGTATTAAGAGAAGAGAGGGGTCAATATTGAAGGTATAGGTATAGGAATTGCAATCTCCAATTCCATAGCCCAGCCCTGTCCCTTTTACCTGAAGACTGGGGCATCCCAAAATTAGATGGCAGTTTCAGGTTCCTTCTCCAGCCATCCATTCTTTCCTGTGGAGCAAGAGAAACACCTCAAGCTCCAATTTATTTTCCAAGCTTCCAACCAATCCCTGGAAAAGATCCTATGATAACCTACCCAATTCCTTAATTTAACATCCATCCATTT
The DNA here is from genome assembly GCF_028583685.1 of Petaurus breviceps papuanus. NCBI lineage: Eukaryota > Metazoa > Chordata > Mammalia > Diprotodontia > Petauridae > Petaurus > Petaurus breviceps. The sequence goes on from NW_027187367.1 coordinate 4,170,940, forward strand.
CTTTCCTTCCCCTCCCCACCCCTATCATGCTCACTTTTTAAAGTGACAAACTGAAACATCTACGAAATAATCAGTGGTTGGCTCCACCCAGCTTTGATAGGAGACACCATAATATAAATCTATAATAAATAATTTTCTAAAGGTAGTAGGATCTAAGGTGAAGGCCTCCAGACCCCTGAAGGTCTACACTGCATTTATAGGACTTTGGGCAGTGCCTTTCCCTCCCCTTAAGGCTCCATTTTTCTTATTGATTCTGTGATTTGAAGGAGAATGAGCACATGGAATTAAAGGGCTGGGGAAGCTGCTCTACTGGACTTTCTGCTCAGGTGTGGCCCTGGGGAAATTCCCTCCCCCCACCATTATTCCCAACACGGATTCCCCCTCCCCGTCAAAGATTCGGCATACTGCTTGGCACCAGACGAAGTCTGTAAGATGCAGAGATCTCGAGTTACCATTAACAGCATAGCAACTTTCGGAACCATCTTCCTGGGTAAGCAGGAAGTCTAACAGTCCTTTGCCCATGTTTAGTCTTTTGCTCATCTCTAGGCCCTTGCCTGGAAGTCTGTCCTTCGTCCCACCCTGATGCTCTCACTTTCTCTCACCGTTCCCTCTCCGTTCCCCTGGCCATCCATCCCAGCCGTCCTCCCCGCTTTTCCCCTCCCCCCCCCCCCCCCCGGACCCCCCCCCCCCCTCACCCACTTAGCTCTCCGTCCTAAGCTCCCTCCCTGCCCCGCCTTAATTTGCTCTACCGCGATCTCGTCACAACTACAGCTCTCCCACCCCCTCATCCACTAATCCCCTTCCGCCCCTAAGCGTCCCCACTTCTCCCAGGCCTCCCCCGTCAAACCGCCGGGCCCCCTGCTCTGCTCCCCTTTCCCCGGGACCTTCGTGTCCCGGGTTCCTCGTCTCTCTGTGGCCCCCTCGCCCCACGGCCCCTGACCTCCAGCACTTTCTTTGCCCTGCCCCAGTCCCCTCAGCTCCCTACTGCCCACGGTTCCCCCACCCCTCTCGGCCCCTTCCCGCCCTCAACAGACTCACTCTCGAGCCCCCTTACCCAGCTCGAGACCCCACCCTCCCCCTGTGGCACCACCTCCCCCACCCTCTACAATGTACCCCACCCCGCCCTCCACACACTGACTGCGCCTGCGCAGAGCGGACCAGCCGGCGGGCTCTCGGACCCGCGCACTTCATCCGGAATAGGGGGGTGGGGAGCAGGGAGAATCAGGACACGCAAGCGCTGTGGCGTCCATGTGGTAAACCAATCCAGGGACTCGGGTGATCCCCGCGCCCTTACAGATCCCGCCTCCCCACCGAGTTCCTCCTCCTCTCCCTGAAACCCGGGAAAATTCGATAACCAATCGGGAAGCTAAGAGAGTTGTCGCGCCGGGTCTTTTTTTGGGGGGCCCTTTCCTCACCACCGCCCAATGGGATCTGCGCGATGGAATGAGGAAGGTCCAATGGGGAAATGGCATTTTAGAAGGCGGGCCCTCTGAGGCCCGCGGTATTCGGGCCCAGAGAATTTTCGAGGGTGTTGGGCGCGCGCCTGTCCTCCGAGGCTCCGCCCTGTTGTGCTCCAGGATCGGCTTCTGCCACAACCCTCTGCTCTTGCTAGCCCTGTCAAACTTCAGCCTGAGCGTGCGCGCAGGGACACGGTGGGGTGGGGGTGCCGTGGAGGTGGTTTGGGGTCTTTACCTCCTCGGCTCCTCGTTCGAGGTTTATATTGCCTGAGGGAGGGGCACGGCACGCTGAGATTGTCCGGCACTGATTGATCCGAAATTAGGCTGCCCGGGCTGGGGGGACCCGCGTTTGCATTGCTTCGGAAGCAGTAGGACCCCAGGTTTGCATTGCATTCTAGGGGGGAGGGAGGTAAGGGATCTTGCTTCGCTTTACTCCAGAAATAGGATCCTCAGCCTGCATTTTCGGGGTTTCGGTCATATCACCTTGAAAGATTCTTAACCCCCCTGACACAAGTGAGGTGTTGGGCCAGGAAAGTTGTTGGGGGAGGACCTCTGGAGCAGCCCCTTTGAAAGAAAGGGCCACCTCGCCCCCAATTGTACTGAATGACTAATTTAATGTTGAACGGTGGTGGAAACTGGCTCCATTACACCCTTTATATTACATTGCACAAAGTAGCCCATCCTTAATTTAGCATGATGCACATTCCCTAGTTTTGCATTGTACAGGGGGATGACACCTTAATTTTCTTCTTTCAAAGCCAAGTTGTTGTCTCGTTGAACTGTCAGAGTGCCTTCCAAATTTGCATTGCACTGCGAATGTACATCTTGATTTGAATTGCACAAGAATTGTATTCCAAATTTTGCGTAGGAACATCTCTCCATTTTTAATTGCTCAAGAGTAGAAAAAGCTATGTATTCCCTGATTTTAGAAGCGAGTCCATAGGGAAAAGTCCCTCCCCCCATGTTGCCGTGCTTCCAGCTGCTTCGAATGGGGGTTGGGAGGGGTGGAGATCTCTATACTTTTCACCCCCCAACTGGGGCTGGCTGTACCTATCGCTTGGGCCTGAGGGCTGATCTGTGTGATGTGGCCCTTCGGCCTCAGAGTGAGCCTATCCTCATCTCCCCGGTCCATGCCAAACTGCATGCTGAAGGCCAAGGTGATGACTGGAGAGTCAGCCTGGAGGACTGCAGTAGCTATGGTGAGCCTAGACATGGCTGGCCCTGTTCTTAGGCAGAATAGGTATAAATAGGTATGGTATGATTTGAGAAGTACCATAGGACCTTGACCTAACTATAAATAGCACCCCATCCTGTTTGTCATTGTCATTAGAATTCCTCCTCTGGGTTAGACAGCAAAGACCAAAAGACTTTGGTTGTCTCCAAAAGGTACCTGCTGTCTGTTAGGGTAATATGCTATATATATATGATATGTGTGTATATATCTCCTACCTGAAAAAGATGAAAGACTATCAGAACAGATTAGTTCCATATTTATAGTGTTCTTTTATTACAGAATTGTTTCATTTATCCTATATCATTTGATCTTTAAAATAATTATGTGAGATATCCCCATTTTATAGTTTTCTGAGGTTCAGGTTAAAGTGATTTAATTCATGTTTCTGTAGCACTTTAAGGTTTATTTATTGGTCTTTTCCTATCAGCAATCCTGTGAAGTATATAGTATAAATATTATTATCTTTGTTGCAGGGAAGGCTTACTGGGTAAGGGTATTATTATTTCCCATTATATAGATGAAGAAACTGGGTACTAACTATGCTTTGTCCAGGGTCACATAGTAAATGTCAAAAGGTTACTTACTAGAGCTCACTTTTCAGTCTCCATACACACTGCTCTTGTTTTAGCAGATTAGCAAACTTTCTCATGTTGGAAAAGTAGAAAACAGGACCCCAAGGGGACTGTACACAAGATAAAGATTTTATTGTGGAGCAAGAAAAAAAGGGAGTTGAGTGGGATTCAGTTCTAGAAGAGAAAAGGCAGGGAAGCTCTGGCATAGGTTTTCAAGGAGATGGCAATGAAATTAAATAAATATGGGGACTTTTTAAGATAAAGTCTCCAAGGTAATCACTCCCTCTGCTGCTCACTAGTAGTCCAGGTTCCCAAAGCTGTACTTTCTTTGTTACTTTGACCTGACCATGTTGTTCAGCCACATGGACTTTTGTCCATGGGGTTTTCTTGGCCCATGGAGTGGCCATTTCCTTCTCCAGTCAATTTAGGCAAGCAGAGATTAATTGACTTAACCAAGTTCACAGAGTTTAAGGGCCTGATTTGAAGGTCTTCCTAACTCCCAGCCCATAATTCTATCCACTGAGTCATCTTGCTGTCAATAGATCTCAGAAAAGATTCCTCTTGACTTTCAAGCATTCTTGATAAAAAAAACCAGAGTTGAATAGAAAATTTGACATTCAGAGACAAGAAGCAAGAGGAGCTTGAGATGGGCCCAGAGACAGAAGGCAAGCAACCCTCTGGCTCTCCAGATGTGATGATGCCTTGTGCAACTGGAACTTCTTTACACCTGCCTTCTGGGTCATGACTTTGCTTCTAGAGATTTTGTCTGGGCTCTCTTTACCCCCTCTCCTCACCCTCTCCCCAGGGACCATTTTATTTTTTAATACTTTCAGTTTAATTGATATATTTCATTTTGATATTACAGATATTTATAGAATACTCAACCTTAATGAGAAGTATCTTACAATAAAGTAAAATATTTAAGAAAAAAAAAGAAAAGATTCATTTTGACCCAATAGATTTTTTAATGTTTGACCCAAAAGAAACAGGTACTTCTGTGTCTCAGAAGCCTCAGGGAAGTCCCAGGGTCCATATTGGTGGGAAGGGGGAAATCCTAATACTAGGACTATCCCTTTTTGGAACAGATCTGGGTTTCTAACTAGAGAGATTCATTTCTTATTGTCAAAGACTGAGTCTTTACAGAATATGATTTAAAAAGGACAGGGGAAGAATTCCTAGCTCTTTCCATTCTGTGCCAACTTTGTTAGAGAACCCCTAGGAGTGGTGAGCTGAGATGATTGGAGGAGCCAATCCCTACAGTTCAACAGGAGCCAGGCAGGATAGGAAACTAGGGAGAATCTAATCCCATAGGCCTGTGAATTCACTGTTTATAGAGTCAAGATCCAGATTCAGATTCCAGCTTGTTTCTTACTTGCTGTGTTATGGAACTCTGGACAAGTCCCTTTCCCTGTACCAAAAGGATGATAAAGCCCCTTTTGGCTTTAACAGTTTACCAAATAGTCCTGGCCCTCAAAGTGCTTGAGGTTATAATCTAGGTGAGGCTGAAGTGGGAGGAGAGGATGTTAACAGTTTCCTTAACCCTCTAGATTTCACCTTAGGAAATCTGTCTGTTCTACAACTTTTTGACTGTTACCTTTGTCTAACCCTTCTCTTCATCTGCTTCTCTCTCTCTCTCTCTCTCTCTCTCTCTCTCTCTCTCTCTCCTTCCTTCCTTCCTTCTCCCCCTCCCCACTTGCAGGTACCTTGGTCAACAATATCAGGCTCCCCAGAGGTCACCAACTGGAACTGAGTGACGGTGACTTCTTAACCTTTGGCCCTAAGGGGCCCATGGGGGCCAGCCCTCCTGAGTTCTACTTCATGTTCCAGCGTGTTCGAGTTCGACCCCAAGACTTTGCTGCTATCACTATCCCCAGAGCTGGGGGGGAATCAGGAGGTGAAGGTGGTTTTTGGCCCATGCTGCCTCCTCGGGGGGCCCCACAGCGTCCCCTCAGCACCCTCTCCCCTGCTCCCAAGGCTACCCTGATCCTCAGCTCCATTGGCAGCCTCAGTAAACTCCAGCCTCAGCCCCTTACATTCTCCAGGGTCGGGGGTGGAAGTCAGGGCCTGACCTTTCCTGTGACCCTTAGGGAGGCAGGGGCCACACTTCCCACCCCACCTCCAGCCCCACGGAACCGTCGGAAGTCAGCACACAAGGTGCTGGCTGAGCTAGAGGATGAGGGGGGAACAGAGGAGAGCCCTCCCAGAGTTCAGGCTGAAACCAGGAAGAAGCCTCGAGGAATGAAGATTCCAGTCACTCCCAGTGGGTAAGTAGGGGGACCATCCTAACTTCAGAAAGATAGAGGGAACATCCTTACCAACCTCTTTGTTCTCTGAAACCTGCCATTATATCTCCCCACCTCCTCCTTTTCACACACATGCATGCACATAAAAACCTTTGCTCTGAGAGGATCTGAACTGTGGGGAGCTCTTTCTCTCCTCTGACTCAGGAAGAGAGAGGGAGTGCTCCTAAGAGAGGAAGGAGAGAAAAGGTTCTGTAAAAACTCCAGCCCAGATAAGCCATATTCACCATTCAGCTCCACAGGTTGTCTAATATCTTCTGTCTTAAGAGACAAAGACAGAAGAAGAAACAAGAGCTTGGTAAGGACTATGAGGGAAAAACTGGAGGGAAGATAAGAACAAAGGTGGGGAGGGAGAGAGGAATGGCAGACGTGAGAAAGAAGGAAAAGTATGTAGTACTTTGTAAGATTACAGAGCTTTTACCTCATCACTCACAGAGGTAACAAGTATTGTCCACAGATGAGGAAGCGCCTCAGGTTAAATGATAGCATCACACACATATATACATTCCTGACCTTTTTCATAGAGAAGCAGTGTGGTACAATGGCAAGAGCGTTGACTCAGAGGACCTGGGTTTGAATCCTGCCACTGCCTCTTGCTGCATGTATCACTCTGGGCAAGTCACACCTCTATGGGCATTGTTTTCCTCCTATGAAGGATGAGAAAGTTTGGACTAGGTAGCCTTTAATACAGCAAGTATTACTGTTAGAATATGAACCCAGGCCTCTTGACTGGGTCGAATATTCTTTCCACTATACCACAGTGCCTTAGTCAGAAATGGAGGACAGTACTTCCTATTGTCTGCTACACCAAATCAGGTTGGATCCTAAATTTATCCCTAGGAGCAGGAGCACATTTTTAGCTTCCCTTGTTCTGGGTTTTTTGTGTCTTTCAGAAAGCGACGTGGCCGTCCCCGGAAATACCTGTCATCTCGGACTACAGCTCCCCCTCCGATTGGGGGAGGGGATCCCTGTGCAGCCCCCAGCTGCCAACCACCCCAGGAAGAGACAGTGGCCTGGGTCCAATGTGATGGCTGTGATGCGTGGTTCCATGTGGCCTGTGCAGGTTGCAGCTACCGGGCTGCCCAAGAGTCTGATTACCGCTGTTCTAGTTGCCAAGCATAAGGTGATGGAAATCGGTTAAGAAAGATCATGGCAACTTGCTGCTACTCCATGGAGATGAGACCCAAAAGCCAGGGGTTGGATATGTTAGAAATGAAAGGGGTTCTGAAGGAATACTCTCTACTTCCCTCCCCAAGAGGAAAGACTTCCAGGAAGGAATTGCCCATTGCCATGGATACTAACTGACTAAGGGACTTTATCAGGCCCCTAAAGTGACTTTTGGCTGTGACTGTTGTCTCAAGGAGTACCCAGTTGCTAGAGAACACGGAGCTGATTCCAGGGTCCTATTGCCCCCAGATGCCATATGCTTGGAACCAGAAAGTTACCCAACTCTGGAAGTCAAGACCTTGTCAGATGAATGGCTTCAGGAGTCCTAAAATTGGATGAGAAAGATTTCAGAAGGCCGTTTACAACACTTCCTTGGAAGAATCTGGAAAACTTGAGGTTTGGCTGTGAGAGGGCAGGGAAAGGTGGGGGTGGAGGGGAGTTCCAGTATAACCCTGATCCCTCAAACATGCTACTTCCAGCATAACAGCCTGCCCCAAAGCTCCACTGGCCATTATCTCCAGTCTCCAATCTTTGGTCTTTTCTGATCTCCCCTTTCCCCTTTCTGCTTATTTCCAAATAAAGAACCAGCTGCTTGATTTGTCCCTCTGTTGTGTTTCCTAACACCATAGACTTCACCCACACTCTTCCTCACTTCTCACTCTCAGTGTATGTTGACTTAGACTTGGCTCTGGAGGGAGATCTGGATAGCCTATAGTCCCAACCTGAAGAGGTCAATGAGATATATTTCAAAGGAGAAGAATGCCAAATTAATTCAAGTAGAAAGGAAAGCCAGTCCAATAAACATCATGGAAAAATTCATCAGTATTTGATGATGGATTGAAAAGGAGGGAGGAATTAATGTGTTATCGTGGCACTTTGTTCCTTAGAATCCCTAACCCTATTTTTGATCACTGCAGCCTCCAGTTCCTCCGACCTTCATTTTTTCCATCATCCCTTCATTGCCTACATTTTCCTTCCCTGTCTTAACTACATGGTAAACCAGTTGTACACTGTCCTCTTCTCTTAGGCTCTTCATTCCCTTATTCTGTAGTTGATCTTATCCTGTTGAATTTCAGCTTTGAATTACTCCCACCCCCTGCTTCCTTTGCTCCTCATGCTGCTGAGGAAAACTCAGAAAACCATGTTGACTGAACCCACTGCAAATTGTTACGTGATATCAACAGGGCTCTCACTATGATAAGGCAGTCCTTTTATACCTCCCTTATCAAAGTGATGATCCCATCCACACCGTAATTTAAACTTTCCATCACTCCTCCACATCTCATCCTCTCAACTGAGAACCCTTCCTTATTGCACCTTTAAAAATAAGACCACATGGGGTGGCTAGGTAGCACAGTGAATAGAGCACCGGCCCTGGAGTCAGGAGGACCCGAGTTCAAATATGACCTCAGACACTTGACACTTACTAGCAGTGCGACCTTGAGCAAGTCACTTAACCCCCATTGCTTCATCTCACTCCTCCAAAAAAAATTTTTTTAATAAATTAATAAAATCCTCTTTGGCTTTTATTTATTTATTTTTATTAAATGCTTTACTAACTTTTAGTTTACATCATTCATTTCCACAAGATTTTGAGTTACAAATTTTCTCCCCGTTTTTCCCCCTAACCACCACCCCAAAATAGTGGTCCCACTGGATATCCCTTCCTCTAATTTGCTCTCTCCCATATCTTTTCCCATAGCCCCTCTGACTTTCCAGTAGGGCACTGTGGATCTCTATGCCCCAGTGCCTGTATATCTTACATGAAACAATATTAATAATATATGTATTTTTTTAAACATTTGATTTTAAAGCTTTGAATTCATTCCTTTCCTCCCTTGTCACCTACCCTTACTAGGAAGATAAGCAATTCAATATAGGTTGTACATGTATAGTTACACAAAACATTTCCATCGTGGATATATTGTGAAAGACTGACTATATTCCCCTCCATCCTATCCTGCCCCCCACTTGTTCTATTCTCTGCTTTGACCCTGTCCCTTTTCAAAAGTGTGTGCTTCTAATTACCCTCCCCCCCAACCTGCCTTCCCCTCCATCATCTCCCCTCTTATCCCCTTGCCCCCTACTCTCCTGTAGCATGAGATACCCTATTAAGTGTGTATGTCATTCCCTCCCTAAGCCAAATTCATTGAGAATAAGGTTGACCCATTCCCTTTTGCCTCCCTGTTCTTCCTCTCCATTGTAACCATTTTCCCCTGCCTCTTCTGTATGAGATAGTTTACCCCATTCTGTCTCTCCCCATCTCCTCTCATTATATTCCTCTTTGGCTTTTAAAACCCTCCATAACCTGACCCTTTCCTACCCTTCTAATCTTTACACCTTATTCTCTTTTGTGTACTCTGTAACTGAGTGACACTGGCCTCCTTGCTATTCTACCACCAAGACAATCCATCTCCCAACTCCATGCATTTTCATTGGCTCTCCCCTAGTTGTGGAATGCTTTCCATCAAATCCCATCTTCCAGAGGCCTTTCTCTGTCCTCCTTAGTATTAGTACCTTCCTTCAGATTATTTCCAATTTATACTGTATGTATCTTGTTCATACATAGTTGTTTCCCACATTACATTGTAATCTTGAGGGCAGAAACTTTTTATATTGGCAATGCTTAGCACAGTGTCTGGTACATAATAGGTGCTTATTAGACTGTTGACTCTGGACACAGGGAAATGGGTAAATTGGGAAGGAGGCTGATGGACCTAGTTTTCAACGAATAGACGATTTCTCCCTTCAGTGGAGAAGTGAGGAGCTATCTTGTCTGCAGTATCAAATTCAGTGAATTTGCTTAACTTCCCACACCCCATTTTTTATATAAAGAAGGCCCAGCCAGTGGTAGACAGGTATTTTCTGAAACAATTGAAGTAAAAATGAAAGACCATATCAAGTGATGTTGGAACATTTAAGAGAAAGCATTCTGTAGATATGGGAGAACCATGGAGACTCAATGCTAAAAGACTAGAGATCATCTAATCAAAATCCTTTATTTCATGAGTTGAGGACTGAGGTGAAGTGTTTTACCCAAGGTCACAGAGGAGCTGGGAAATTTGGACAGAATTCTCATAAATTCATGTGCTAGTGATGAGGGATGGCTCCCAATAGGTTCAGCAGGAACTCTGATCTTATCTAAGACCAGAGAGCCTTCGATTCAGTCTTGAAAGAATTCAGCTCAAGCCAAATTGGAGTCAGAGTTGTAAAAGTTTATTATATGCTTTACAGCAGGCAAGGGTCCTTAAGGGGACCTGCAAGTTTATTATTAAGCTGTGCAGCAGGCAAAAGTCCTTTAGGGGGACCTGCAACCTTAAAGGGGTAGAATTAAGATTTATATAGAATCATCCATAGTAGAACCCATGCCAATTATGCTAACTAGGTGTTTAAGGGTGGGATTAGGGAGGAGTTAAGGTGGGGACAGTTTTTAAAGGAACATGGATCTTTAATGTAACTGTGCAGGCATATTGCTCATGATTCACTGGGAAAAAGCCCAAGGGGGCTATATCTGGAGGTGTGGTTTTAGGCTTGAAACGTCACTAAGTTGGGTAGCGGTCAAAGGCTGATGGAGAAGTGCCCAGTCTGCCACCCATCAGTGTCATGTTTGACAAGATTGATGTCTGGGAACCAAGGCTGAGACTCAGTGTGTGGATAATAGGCTAAGGAGTTAACCCGGAGATAGGGTCCTGAAGGATTCATTGAGGCAGCCAAGGAGTCAACCTAGAGATAGGGTACCAAAGGATTCATGGGGGCAGCGGGACACTATACAAGGGGGAGATAACAGTTACCTAAGCTGGAATGTTTATAGATACTTTAGTGAAGGATTCATAGGAATAGTTTGTTAGGCAGAGTTATTGCTCTGAAGCAGGGGGAGGGGGAGGAGGAGAAGGGGCAGAGTTAATGCTCTGAGACTGGCGTTAACAACAGACTGATGTTACAAACATGGATACCAAGCACCGCACCACTAGTAGGAGGACAAGATGCATAAATATGTGAGTCAGAAAGGTGAAAGAAGAGAGTTAAATGAGGTTGAAGTTAGGGAAAGGTCATCACTTCAAGTGGGGGAGGAGGAAGAGAATTTGTTAAGGGTTTCCAGATGGAGTGACATTTCAGTTGGATTTGACAGTACAGGTAGAAATTTGACAGGAAAGGTTGTCTGGAGAACAACATGATCCAGAGGCCTATGACCCTAATAAATTACCAGGCACCACCCTAGAATCTCCTTGACCTACTCCAACTCTGGGTGACCTCTGCCATAATTATCCTTCTTCCAGGTTACTGAGCATTAGAAGAAAGTTATAAACTTTAACTGATTTCTCCCAGTACAAAGTGATTGTGCCTGCTGTAATTTCAGCTGAGCTTTGATCACTGCTCGGCAATTCTACTGTATTATCTCTTTCTACAGCTTTCCCTCTCTTCTCAAGTCCCAACTGTATGCTTCCATATGCCCTAGCTTTCTAATTTCACTGGGCAAATGAAGGCCATTTTAGTAGAGCTTCCTCGGCTATCTTCTTTCCATCATCAAAACTTTCTAGCATCCTCATCTATTCTCTTCTTCCCTGCTCTCTTAAAGGAGAAGATCATCCCATTTCTAAGACTCATCCTGGTTCTTATGCCCTTGATCCCAAATTCCCCTTGCTACAAAGCCTTGCTATATAGCCATAGAATTCATTCTCTTTCTGTCATGCATCATCAGGCTCTTCCTCTCCATTAGTTCTTTTCCATCTGACTACAGGTATGTTCAGTTCCCTTCAAAGCTAAAAAATTATTCCATTTACAAGACCTAGAGGAGGTTAAATGTCTTCATTTTCAAGCAAGTAGAGTCTATGAATTATATTCCAATGCCTTGATTTCAATTCCTGGTAAAGTTCTGAAACATATTAAAGAAATGGTTAGTGAACGTCTTAAGAAGGGGACAGGCAGATGGGGTGGCTAGGTGGTACAGTTAATATAGCACTGGCCCTGGAGTCAGGAGGACCTGAGGTCAAATCGGGCCTCAGCCACTTAACACAAAAACTAGCCGTGTGATCTTGGGCAAGTCACTTAATCCCAGTTGCCCTCCAAAAAGCAAAAAAAAATAAAAAGGCACAGAAAGAGCATGTCCTTTTTTCATAGACTTTCTCAACTAGGTATTGAGGGAAAGCCATAGGTAGAATTTACTTATATTCTAGTAAAACATTTTTTTAGAATACCTCATGCTATTCTTGTGGGAAAGGTGGGAGATGGGACTAGACAATAACACAAGAGATGTGGTTGGGATGGATTGAATGGCTGGATAAAAAATAATTCAATGTCAGCTTGAGGGGGCGGTCCCCAGCCCCAGGGATCTGTTATTAGTCCTAGGCTGTTTAACCTTTTTAATGATGACTTGAATAAAGGCATGGGTGGCATGCCCATCAAATTTGTAGACATTACAAAGTGAGGCAAGTTAGCCAATACACTGGAGGATGATAATAGCAATAGCTATCATTGATAGGATGATAATAATAGATAGCACCTACTATGTGCTGGACTTTGTGCAACCCTGGGAGACGGGTGCCCTTATTACCACCCATTTTACAGTTGAGGAAACTGAGGCAGGTAGAGGTTAAATGACTTGCCCAGGGTAACACAGTGTCTGAAATTGGATTTGAATTCCAGTCTTCCTGACAGTAAGCCCAAAACTACCCCTGTACCACCTAGCTGCCCAAGGTGATCATTATATGGCAGAAAGGATTCAAAAAGATCTTGATAGGGTAAAGCATTGGGCTGAAGCAAGTTTTACATATTCCTTTCTAACATTTTCTCTCCTCTCACTCCTCAACCCTTTGAAATTTGGCTTCCAACATCATTGTTCAATTGAAATTTTTTCCCAAAAGTTACCTATTATCTTAGAAACATCTCAAATCCAACACATCTAAAATAAGTATCTTTCTACTAAAACCCACTCCTCTTCCAAACTTCCCTATTTCTGTGGAAGGGCTAACCAATTCAATTCAATAAACATTTATTAAGCATCTGCTTAAATAAACATTTAAGGGAAATAAATTAATTTATTTTAAAAGGAATATATATATATATATATACTTATTATATATCCTTATATATATAATAAAGGAAGGGAAATATCAACAATCTCAGATATACAGATGAGTATAAAACCTAGCTTAAAGCTTAATATTTTTTTTTTAAAGAAAACAACTAAAATTTTGGCAACTATTATCCCATTACTTCTTGGCAAATCAAGGAAGAAGAAATGGAAACAGTGTTAAGATTTTACATTCTTGGGCTTAAAGATCACTACAGATGACTCACCTTCCCCCCTCCAAAAAAACAACAACAATAAATAACAGGTCCATCTGAAAGCTTTAGCTAATTTTATGAGGATTAATTAGGCTATTTTGCAGCAAGTATTTACATAAGTACTTGTAGTATAAGTATTTGTAAAAGTACTATAAGGGGACTGCTAGGTGGCAAAGTGAATAGAGCACCAGCCCTAGAGTCTGGAGGACCTGAGTTCAAATCTGACCTCAGACACTTAACACCAAAAAAATAACTGTGTCACCTTGGGCAAGTCACTTAACCCCAATTGCCCTACCTTCCCCCCTCCAAAAAAAAATGTTTTATAAAAGTATTGTAAGTATTAATATAAGTACTTGTCTAACTCATTAGAATGGAAGCTTCGTGTGTGTGTGTGTGTGTATTTTTTCATTCTTTGTATCTATATCCCCAGAAACTTAACATAATGCCAGCCTCAATAGTAGACACTTACATGCTTAGGAGCAGCTAGGTGGTGCAGTAGACAGAGTGCTGGGCCTGCAGTCTTCTTGATTCATCTTCTTGAGTTCAAACTGGGCCTCAGAAACATACTGTGTTACCCTGAGCAAGTCACTTGAGCCTGTTTGCCTTAGTTTTCTCATCTGTAAAATGGGCTGGAGAAGGAAATGCAAACCACTCCAGTATCTCTGCAAAGAAAGCCCCAAATGGAGCAGGAAAAGTTGGACAAGACTAAAAAATGATTGAACAACAACAATAAAATTGCTTGATTAACTATACTCCTCACTTCTCCCTCTCCTCTTCAGGCAGAAACTGGAAGACCATTTGTCAAGTATGTTATAGTGGAAAAAACTTTTCAGATGTGAGTTGGACTAGACAGCCCGTACTACCCTAACCTTCCAGCTCTGAAATTCTGTGATCATGCTGTGGAGTTATCCCTTCTCATTTCTCCTTAACTATCAACTGCCTTAGAAAATATATACTTGAGGCCTCTACTTTCTCACTATTAACTCTTCCCTCAGTATTTTGTAATGGGTCTTCCATCCCCACCCCATTTCTGAAACTACACCCTTTCTTTTTTCTTGGAGGGGGAAAGGCAAGGCAGTTGGGGTTAAGTGACTTGCCCAAGGTCACACAGCTAGTAAGTGTCAAGTGTCTGAGGTCATATTTGAACTCAGGTCCTCCCTGACTCCAGGACCAGTGCTCTATGCATTGCACCACCTAACTGCCCCTATGAGACTACTCTTTAAAAAGTCATCAATGACTGTAACTGATAAACTTCTCTGGTATGGAATGTTAATCAAGGAAAATTTAGCCACATTCACCACTAACAGGTCAAATCAAGCTTTTCGGGGGCAAAGGATATACATAGCATGTACATGTTTTTCATTTTGAATATAGTTTATCCTTTGGACCCAGAATCACTGATCTGGGATATATAGTATGATAGACGGACGTACAGGCATCCCAAATTGACACAAGAGGTGAATGCGGGCTGGGCCTTTTTATATAATAAACAGCCCAAGTCAGCAGAAAAGTATCAAGGAATTTGCAGCATTAAAGAATCACCCAATAGGATTAAACACTTCCCTATAGCCCAACAGGGTAATTGAGCATTATGACACTTGGATTGTGTAAACACAGGAATCCTTCATTTGCATGGTAGGTCAAGGCACATGAATAATCCAAAACCCAGAAATAAAGACATTCTTTAATAGATAGTAGACGTAAAGATCTCTCCAAAGTTCACTATAACCCCCCACCCCACCCCACTCCCAACTCACCAAATCCAATAGGCTTTTTACCCCCAGTCCTTGGCCTCTCTACAGTTTTTGATGCTATTTGACAATCAGCCCCTGGATATTTTTTCTTTGCTTCTCAGACACTACACCATCCTGGTTCTCTTATTCCTCCACTTTTTTTCTTTTCTTGATCATAATTCTTTAAATTGGATGTTTTACAAAGTTCTGTTATTGGGCTTCTTCACTAGGCATACTCTCCCTGGGCAACCCCATGATATCCAAATCAGTCTCTCTAATCCTGCCACCTGACCTATATTTCCAGTCATTTGAATAACACTTGGATGTCCTCCCAGTATCTCAAACTCAACAATGACAAAATTAAGCTTGTTATCTTTTCTTCCAGACCTACAAATTAGTTGAAATTTAGGGGAGGACATAGAAGAAACTGTTGGATCCATCCAATAGGGATAAGCAATGTGATACAGTAGAAAGTATTGGATTTGAAGTCAAACCCCAGGCCTGCTACTTGCTACCTGTGTGACACTGAGCAAAGTTCTAGACCATTAACAGCAATTATCATACCTGGATTTCAGTAAGCCCTTTGAGACAGGGTGGTGTAACAGGTAGAATGCTGTTCTTGGATGAGAAGACCTGGGTTTAAGTCCTCTGTCTGACACATACTGACTGTGCCTCACTTAAATCCAATTCAAGCACAAGACATCACCCATGTAGTCACTGGTCTGCTTCAAAGGATGAACAACTAACTGGCTGGGGGTGACCAAGGTAAGTTAACTCAACGCAAGTTATCTCAATGCTTCAGGCAACTAATTCTAGGAGCAGAAAGAGAATTGCTAATCTGCATCTGCAGAGGGAGTTTTTACACAGGGAGTACCTTCTACCAATCACAGGTATGCAGACCTTCCCCTTTCCTGTTATAATAGAATCTAAGATTTAGAGATGGAAGATTGTGCCATAGCCAGTAGAACAGACTGAGAATCACTGGTTAAATTTTCAGTGTGAGGAATCACACCTCAGAAATTGACTACCATTAAGGCTTGATATATTTTATCGTTTTGCTGATTGTCTAGACTTAAGTGATGCAGAAAATGTCAATGATGCAGATTAAATTTAAAAGTGTGTCAGGTGTAATCTCAGTCTTTCAGAGAATGACATGTTAAACATTTGTAGCATACCACTGGTTGGAAGAAAATTTAGAAAGTACTGAAGCCAAACTGAAATTTTACAGATACCAAAACTGAAGCCTTGAAGAGGGTAAGTTATTTGCTAAAGGTCACAGTCAAGATTTGAGCCTAAATCCTTTTAATCTGCCCTTTCCACTGTGCCTTTGTGGATAATCAGTCAACAAGTATTTATTGTCTTCTGTGTTAGTTACTGAGCTAGGCTCAAAGGTTACAAAGACATAAATGAAACAGTCCCTACCCTCAAGAAGCTTACATTCTATAAGAGACCATATGTACCCATAAAAGCATATAAACAATATATTCTTTAAAAATTCAAATGGGTCTTCAATTCCACAAATCTGGAAATTCTCTCCAACACTACCTAACTCACCCCCACCTGCCCATCCCACGTGACTTTTATTCACGTGCTCCCTTAAGTCCTTCACAAAGGAGTCCACTGAACGTGCTGTAGCCTTCAATTTCTTCTATCTCAACAGTACCAAGTAGAGTACTGACTCCATCTGTTATCCTTTGCCCTTGCCATGGGAACAGCCCATCTTTTTTTTTCCACCATACACTTCTTTGAAGTCTTTTACTCCCATTCTTTGGAGTTCCCTATTGGTCAGCTTTCAGCCTATTCTCACTCACAGCACAAGCCTCTTCTTCACCTTGTGTATTATATTCACTTTTAGTCCTGCAGTAAATTGTATTCCTTATCTCATTGCCCTGAAGTAACACTAGAATGTTGGTATAAAAAAACAACATAGGTCTTTGCTTGCATTCCAATGGTCCAAACAAGTGAACAAAGAAGTTGACAATAGACATTGATGTAGCCACTTGATCTTTTCTGTGTAGAAGGTAAAGCCAGATTTTTTAGTTTCTCTCAATTTTTCACTAGGCTTAGAATATTTGGAATATTTTGAAAACAATGCCATCTACTAATAGCACCCTCTAGAGAAACTCAGCATCTATGGAGAATTCCTCTTCAACTTGGGACATTTTGCTGGGCTTCCTCCATCAGCAGCAAATCATTTTAGTCAGCATTGTTGAACAGTTGTATCTTTCAGGGAATTTTGAATTTCCCTTATTGAAAAAGACCTTATAAGGCAATACTTTGGGTTTCTTTGCTCTACTGTTAAAAAAAAATTTGTAATTAATAAGAATAAGTATAGTGATCCTGTATCCTGTTACTCAATTACTTGTAAAATAGTAGTGTATTTATTATTGCTTGCAAGACTACTCATTCTTACTTTTCCCTCAGTAAGGATGCCCTTGGCTCCTCTACCTACCTTCCAGGTTATTGTGTAGTTGGCAGAGTATGGATAGGCCAATAAGTATTGATGTGTCTCCCCCCCACTCCCCTTTTAAGTTTTCTCTAGGACTCTGGTATCTTTCCCCCCCCACACACCTTTAGATACTTTGTATCCCTCCACACCCTCAAAACCTGCCACAAAGGTCTCTCCGCATTTGTTTTTAGTGGTCTACCTCCCTTATAAATACAACTGGGGCTGGGGCTGGGACTGGGACTCTAAAGTTCAGCCGTGATTTCACTGTTCTGGAACAGTTTTATGATTTAACAAATCTTTTGCATTTTTGTCCTTTCATTTTGTATAATATATTCAATATAGAATGTCTACATTCCAAAAGATTCATGGTGGAAAATGCTATCCACATCCAAAGAATTATGGTCTGAATACAGATCAAGTTTTTTTTTCTTGTGGTTTTCAAGTTTTCTCTGTATTCTTCTTTCACTAATGACTAATGTGGGAATGTTTAATATGATTGTATTGTGTATTGCCTAGATCAGATTGCAGTCTTGGGGAGGGGAAAAGGGAGAGAAAAAATTTTAACTAAATCTTACAGAAGTGAATATTGCTAACTATATTATTGGAGAAAAAAGGGGGGGGGGGAAGTTAAAAGAAAAAAATTCCATGTCTAACTAACCTACAGTCAGCAAAGACACACTTCATACTTGATTCTTTCCTAAATCACCTGGTAGTAATCAAGAAAGCTTTGGCATAGAGGAGTTTCAGCTAAGCTTTGAAACTAGATCCTAAAAATCAAGAGGGAGTATGTGAAAGGCACGTGAACATGCATAGGAATGAGAGATGCCATGTTCTGTGTGAAAGAACAAGAAAGCTAATCTGGCCAGATCATGGAGTAAGTTTTAAGGCTAAAAATCAGATTATAAAGGACTTTCAATGCTAGTGCAGTTTATATTTGACCCTAGAGTTAAGGAAAAGCATGGAATCATAAGCAGAAACCTATGCTCTAGTAACACTTTGGTAGGTTAAGTACCTTGCCTACAGTTAAATGATCTTTGTGCGGGGAGGATAGATTGCTACACCTGCTTTAAGAAAAATTCAACTTCAAAGTCCAGAGTCAAAGGACAATTCTTTTGAGAAATATCTGGGCATTTTATCAACCCACAAGCTCAATATGAACCAAATATATGAAAGCAACAGGAAGAAAAAAGCTACCAATCTTTTACCAGTCTAGCTAACAGTGTCTGGCATCATGCTAAGCACTTTACAAATCTGATCCCACTTAATCCTCACACCAACCGTGGGTTATTATCCCCATTTTATAGATGAAGAAACTGAGGCAAACAGGTTAAGTGACTTGCCCAAGGTCACAGTTACCAAGTCTGACAAGAGACCTTTGCAGACCTTAAAGTGCTCCATAAGTGCTAGCTATTACATAATGAATGGTTGGAGCAACTAGGAATGTTTTAATCTGAAGGAGACAAAGGGGAGACCCAAGACAGATCTTTAAATATTTGAAGGGCTTTGATTCAATTCGACTTGCTTTTCAGATTGCTTTATTTAAGAGTTGGGAGATGAAAGAGATGCGGAACTAACAAACAGCAAACTTCCCAACTTCCCTCCACCCATTCCCCTCAAAAAAATCTGTTTATGAATCTCTGAAATATTGATCCCACCCTTCCCTGTTCCTAAATACCCCCAGGATACAGAGAGCTTAATCGTCCAACTCCCAGACCTTAAAACAATTTGTTGGTTTCCTCATCTCTGGTCTCTTACCTCCTCTGCCCAAGGATGGGCTAAGCCCTTCAGCTTGAATGCATGGTAGAGCCCAGAGGGGTAACAGGGAGAGAGGAAAATGCATCCCCCTCTGTGAAAGGAGGTGGGGAATAGAGAGTGGTGAAATGAGGGCCCCCATAACTGGGATGACTGAATGGAGGGCCTGGAGCTAGGGGAAAAGGCATAGGTCCACCAGGGAAGGAACCAGCTGCCTCAAAATCTTCTCGGGGTGAATCGCTATTGCTGCGTTTGCCCTTCTGACGCCGGTTACAGAACCAAACTCGGACATCTTTCTCAAGACCCAGCTCCTCAGCAATATTGCTGATCTGCTGAAGTGTGGGCTTGGGGCACTGGAGAAACATTGTTTCCAAGTTTCCCCGAATACCATTCTCAATGCTTGTACGCTTCCTCTTTCTGGCTTGTTGAAGGACTGTCTCAGCCTTCCTTGCACAGCTCCTGAAGGTGGTCGTTGTCATCTGCAGCTTCTAGCCACTTCTGTAGCAGAGGTCGGAGCTTACACATGTTCTTGAAGCTGAGCTGTAGTGCCTCAAACCGACAGATGGTGGTCTGGCTAAAAACCTTGCCAAAGAGAGCCCCCAAGGTGATGCCCACATCAGCCTGGGTATAACCCAAAGTGATCCTCTTCCGCTTTAGCTCCTTGGCAAACTGCTCCAGTTCCTCTGGGGAAGGGGTCTCCTGTGGCTGCTCGTCTCCACTCTCCACCGGCTCAATCTTGGTGACTCGAGCAGTGGCGCGGGGCTCTGGAGAGCTGCCCT
>NW_027187367.1:4205667-4237138 GCF_028583685.1 Petaurus breviceps papuanus
TTCTAGTAAAGTCTTGGGTACCTAACAAGAACAAACTTGTATCTGGGGTATGTTTCTAGCAACATACATGAAAAGTTCCCTCACTATTATGGCCTATCAGGTGGTTTCCAGGGACCCTAGTAGGGGCCCCTTCTGGCAGGTTTAGGGGCTTTGGTGTATAATTTCTGGTGGGCACTTCAGTCATAAAGCAGACAGTGAGGTGCTGAGGGAGAAACACAGGGGTCAGATATGTCCTGAGACTGGAGGGGATTAGCCCACTGCAACCCAGAACTAGGAAAAAGGGTATCTGGAAGTGAAATCCAGGCTCAGAATTCTTCCCAGAACCATAGTATGACAAGTGTGTGATACTAGAGTTGGGAAGGTGGGATAAATCTTGGCCATAAACTTGTCCTATATTTCCGCAGGTCAGATCTGCAGTCAGAATACAAAGAAATGAGGAACCTTCTAGAGCTCATCCTGTTCTCCAGACACAATCTAGACCCCAGAGGCGGTGCCCGATACCTAAGGGAACACAAGCGTGGGGGGTGGAAAGAGAGGGGAGGGGTGAAAAAGAAAGCTGGAGAGGGGCGCTAGAATAGCTTGGGGTGGAGCCTTTGAAAACAGCCCGGAGTCAGAGTCCCAATTTGGAATTGGGGGATGGGGCAGTGCAGTTCGAGCAGACCCAGCCACCTCCAGCTCTCCCAGTACAACCACGACCCCGCACTCCCGAGTCCGTGGTTATGGGCAGCGGCGGCTGCACCAGTAACAATAACAGTAACAACCATAACAGTAACAAGCTCAGCAGGGTGGGGGCCGGAGACCCAGGGAACCAGAGTATCTGGACACCCATCTCACCTAAACCCCGGGCAGATGCAAACATCCGCGCCAGGCAGTCAGAGAGCTGGAGGCCCTGAAAAGGCTGGTTAGAACCTCCAGCATTTAGGGTCGATCTCTCCTTACAGGAACCTCTCATTGGGCAACATCTACCCGGCCCCGGGGCGGCACCCCTTCCCACCTCCCCCGTTTACCTCCACCCACCCCACCCCCAGATCCTGGGAGATCTAAGTTACCTTGGAGCAGAGTCTTGCCCTTCAAGGAGGCTGGGGTGAACAGAAGTGTATATTCTGAGACCCACTGAGGCATCCATAGGATTTAAACTTCTATAGAAAAAAAAAAGCTGCAGTCTTGAATAGTTTTAAAAATTAAGTTATGGGTTCTGCGTGACTCTAAGGGAACAGAGTTGTCTGATGTGCAATACACCCACCCCAGAGATACTGCCATAGGAGCAATGAAACCTGGCTGAGGCTTCCTACAGCCTAAAGCTGGGTTTGAGATTTGTTTCAGATCTGTGATTTCTTTGGTGTAGGAAATGGTCCCAGTGAGGACAGTATCAGAATAGATTGACTTTGGCTACTGCTCTGCGATTTACCAGACCACAGATTTTCCTGGGGACAGTAAGAGATTAAATGACTAGCACAAGGTCTCACTGTTGGTACATATGAAAAAAGAGGAACTAAAAGGCCTACTTCTATTTATCTTACCCCTCTTTTGGCCACAAGGTAGTTGCTGTAGTTTCATGGATTGTTCTAGGCTGGTGGAAACTTAAAAGGTTGTCTAGCTAAACTTTCCCTGCTTCCATGTATTTGAATCTGAGTGTAGAACAAGAGATGTATGCATTATCTGTGTATACACATATGTATTTTATAATTTATTATTTATGTAATGTCATATATATGTGTGTGTGTATATATGTATATATGTGTGTGTATATACACACACACACACACACACACACACACACACACACACAAATGTTTTAATTTACCTCTCTGAGAGGTGGAAACCTGATTCAGTCAAGGAATATGTATTAACCACTTACTTGCCAGAATCTGTGCTAATCGATGGGGGATACAAAAGCAAAAAGAGGAAATCAGAGGACCTCTTAGAATCCTAACTATGCTACCCTTTCCCTCATGCATAAAATCAGTAAATTGAACCAGATCATCTCTGAGATCTCTTCCAATTTTACTATCCTAATATTTATTATAGGGACATGTAGGTGGTACAATGAGTGGATAAAGTAAAGGGCCTGGAGTCAGGATGACTCAAATTCCTGAGTTCAAAGCTGGTCTCAAACACTTAACTAGCTATATGATCCTAGGAAAGTCATTTCACCCTGTTTGCCTCAGCTCCTCATCTATAAATTGAGCTGGAGGGCCAGCTAGGTAGTGCAGTGAATAGAGCACCGGCCCTTGAGTCAGAAGGACCTGAGTTCAAATTCAGCCTCTCACATTTACCACTTACTAGCCTTGTGACCTAGGGCAAGTCACTTAACCCCAAATGCCCTGCCTTCCCCCTCCAAAAAAAATAAAAATAAAATGAGCTAGAGAAGGAAATGGCAAATGTCTCTAGTATCTTTGCCAAGAAAACCCCGAATGGGCTCAGAAAGAGCTGGAGGACTAAAAGGACTGAACAACAATTATCCTATTGATGATAATTTTTAGGACCCGAAGATTTCTTACAGCCCTAAATTGGTTGTCCTCTAAACCTAACCTGGAACGAAAGGCAGTCAAACTCTGAGCCGGCTCCGTTTCAAGGTCTTCCACATCCCAACCCATAACAGTCTTTGTGAGTTGAGAGGGGCAAGAAAAGAGCTGATGGTGTTCTTCACCATTACCCTCTCTAGCCAGGGGCCGCTTCCCGAAGCATCTCTGGTCCCTGATCCATTTTGGTCAAACATTATCATGATGTGGACTACTTCTGACTCCTGGCAGGGCATTTGGACTAGGTATCCCTCTCCTACCTAGCTAGCACTTTTCACTGTCTTAAACAATGAAAGAGGTTCCTCAAATCTAGGATATTTAGAACCAGTCCTCACACCTTTGTTATTGCCAGCATTTCTTTTTTTTTCTTTTTTGGAAGGAGGAAGGCAGGGCAATTGGGGTTAAGTGACTTGCCCAAGGTCACAGAGCTGGTAAGAGTTAAGTGTTTGAGGCCGAATTTGAACGCTGGTCCTCTTATTCACTGCATCACCTAACTGCCCTTTGCCTTCATTTCTTAACCCGTTTGCAGCATATGACCCAGTTAATTGGTTCCTTTCTTAATGCCCTCTCTTTTGATTTCTGAGTCCATCCTGGGATAGAGAGATTGGAGCAGGGAAATGTACTAGCTGCCCTGGTGAAAACAAATGCACCAACCTCCCATACTCATCTCCTTCTTGCTCTGGGTTCAGTAGCAGTCTAGAATTGACTGGGGCACAGGGTTATATGTTGGTCCTAAATAATAATAATCATTGATAATAATTTACAAAGAGATTTAAGATTTGCAAAGCACTTTACATCCTTCTTTTGATCCTCACAAGAATCCTGTGAGATTGGTGCTATTATTGTCCCAATTTTACAGATGAAAAAATTGAGGTATCAAAAAGTATCCTGGCTTGCCTGAAGTGTCTCAGCTATCAAGTCTCTGAAGCAGGTTTCAAACTCAGGTTATTATTATTTTTTTTTTTTTTTGCTTTTTGGAGGGGGGAAGGCAGGGAAATTGTGGTTAAGTGACTTGTCCAAGGTCACAGGGCTAAGTGTTAAGTGTCCAAGGCCAAATTTGAACTCGGGTCCTCCTGACTCGACGGCTGGTGCTCTATTCACTGCACCACCTAACCACCCCACAAACTTAGGTCTTCTTAATTGCAAATCTCTTGCTGTAACTGTATGATCTAGCGGGACCCAGGTCTTTCTGGCTCTGAGGCCAGTTCTCCACTATGGCACACTGCCTCCTTATCTATCAGAATATTTTTTCATTCAATTTTATTTTATTTTCAGTTCCAGATTCTCTCTCCCTCAACCATCCCCCACCCACTGAGAAGGCAAGAAATGCAAAACTCATAAACATGAAGTCACAAAAAACAAATTTCAATGTTAGCCATGTTAAAAACACAGGTAAGAAAAAGAAAGAAAAAAATATTTCCATCTGCATTCTGGATCTATCAGCTCTCTGTCTGGAGGTGGATAGCATTTTTCATTCTGAATTTTTTGTAATTGTGTGGTGGGTCATTGTGTCAATCAGAGGTTCTAAATCTCACAGTTGATTATCTTTGCAATTGATTAGTTTAAATTTAATTGTTTTTTATTTTACAAGTTGATTTTCTTTTTTTTTAATCAAATGCTTTATTAACTTCTACTTTACATTATTCATTCCACAAGATTTTGAGTTGCAAATTTTCTCCCTGTTTTTCCCCTACCCACCACCCCAAAACAGCGATCCCACTGGATATCCCCTCCTCCAATCTGCTCTCTCCCATATCCTCTCCCATACCTCCTCCAACTTTCCAGTAGGCATGGTGGCTCTCCATGCCCCAGTGCCTGCATATCTCACTTCCCATTTACATGTAAAATAATATTGATAATAGTATATATATGTATAGTATATATACACATATTTTAAACATTTTTGATTTTAAAACTTTGAATTCCAAACGTGTGTAGCTATGCAAAACATTTCCATAGTAGATATATTGTAAAAGACCGACTATATTTCCCTCCCTCTTATCCCACCTCTCACTTGTTTGATTCTCTACTTTGATCCTGTCCTTTTTCAAAAGTGGGTGCTTCCAACTTCCCTTCCCCCCAGCCTGCCCTCCCTTCCATCATCCCCGCTCTCATCCCCTCCCCCCCTACTCTCCTGTAGGGTGAGATACCCTATTTAGTGTATATGTCATTCCCTCCCTAAGCCAAATTCAATGAGAATAAGGTTGACCCATTCCCTTTCAACTTCCTGTTCTTCCCCTCCTTTGTAACCATTTTCCCTTACCTCTTCTATATGAGATAGTTTACCCAAATCTCTCCCTATCTCCTCTCATTATATTCCTCTCTCACCTCTCAATTTCACCTTTTAAGTGTCATCCCTTCCCATTAAACTGGTTCTGTGCCCTCTATCTATGTATACCTGTGTGTATATATATATATATACACACACATTTACATATGTATTCAGATGTCCATATACCCTCCTATGTAGACATATATATGTATGTGTACATATATACATACACATTTCTATTCCCTTCAATTATTCTCATACTGAGAAAAGTTTCATAAGTTACAATTATCATTTTTCCATGTAGGAATGCAAATAGTTCAACTTTGATGAGTTCCTTATGATTTCTTTTCCCTGCTTACCTTCTCATGCTTCTCTTGCTTCTTGTATCTGAATGTCAACTTTTCTATTCAATCATGGTTTTTTCATAAAGAATGCTTCAAAGTCCTCTATTCCTCTGAGTGACCATATTTTCCCCTGAAACATGATACTCAGTTTTGCTGGGTAGGTGATTCTTGGTTTTAATTCCAGCTTCTTTGACCTCTGGAATGTCATATCACAAGCCTTTTCATCCCTCAGTGTAGAAGCTGCCAGATCCTGTGTTATCCTGATTGTGTTTCCACAGTGTTCAAATTGTTTCTTCCTGGCTGCTTGTAATATTTTCTCCTTGATCTGGGAATTCCAGAACCTGGCTATAATATTCCTAGGAGTTTTCTTTTTGGGATCTTTTTCAGGAGGTGATCAGTGGATTATTTCAACCTCTATTTTGCCCTCTGGTTCTAAAACATGAGGGCAATTTTCCCTGAGAATTTCTTGAAGGATGATTTCTAGGTTATTTTTTTGATCATGGCTTTCAGGTAGTCCAATAATTTTAAAATTATCTCTCCTGGATCTATTTTCCAGGTCAGTGGTTTTCCCAATGAGATATTTCACATTGCCTTCTATTTTTTCATTTGTTTGGATCTCTTTAATAGTATCTTGATTTCTCATAAAGTCACTAGCTTCCATTTGCTCCAATCTAATTCTGTGTGATAGTAATGGCAATTAAAGATTCCCCTGTATTGGCTTGGTTTTCAAATTGATTGTGTTAAAACCCAGAGCTTGTTAATCCTACCTGTGGGATGGACTTGTTGATGTAAAAAGAGAGTCCTGAACTGGGAGGAGCTGGTGACATAGATTTGGAGAGACACAAGGGAGAGGCAGAAGAACTTTTTGGAAGCAGCACCTCGTGGAGGCAAAGAGAGACTGAGAGAATTGCTGGGGGCCACTTTGAATTGCCCTGGACTTTTGAGACCTGCCCCCTGAGCTGCCAAGGACTGAGGAGACATGGCTGTTTTGCTGGTACTTTGTCTGTTTTGATGTTGTTTCGCCAGATTTGTCCACTGGTGAAAGACAGTCCTTTTGTTGAAGAAGTCCTGGAACCTGGCTGTTGGCTAAGAGCTCCTGAGACTATCCTGCAGACAGAGAGTGAATACTGTCCACTGGTGAAAGACAGTGCTGTTGTTGCAGGGGTCTGGGAACCTTTCTATTGGTTCAGAGCTACTGAGACTGTCCTGCAGACAGAGAGTGAATACTGTCCACTGGTGAAGGACAGTGCTGTTGTTGCATGGGTCTGGAGACTGTCCTGCAGACAGAGTGAATACTGTCCACTGGTGAAGGACAGTGCTGTTGTTGCAGGGGTCTGGGAACCTTTCTGTTGGTTCAGAAGCCCTGAAGAAGGATTTTCTTGTTGTATGTTTACAGAAATCCTGGGAGAGGGTTTTGCTAATGTTTTCAGGGGTTCTAGGACTGTTCTACAGACAGAGGATGAATTAATGAAGAGACTGGTAATGTATCTTGTGACCTTGCTAATCCTTGTCTCCCCAGGAACTAAGATTGCTGAGAACTTGCCTCATGTCAAGATGAAGAAAAGACCTCCATTTGTGTACTAAGTGCTGTGCTTAAATGATGTAACTCTGGGGTAGATTCAATTGTGATCCAGGGGTGGGAAACTTTTGACCTTTATGTGTTCTGTGATTGAACAAATGAATGTACTTTACTTATGATTGGAAACTAATCTCCATTTGAGAAGAGGGGTTTTGTGATGGACTAAATGAAGGTACAGCCTAGGGGTGGAGTAGTATTTAGACCAGGGACTTTGTAATTGATTGAATGATTGGAAGGTCCTGGGGTAGGGTAGTACTTGGAGATTATTTAATCACACTTAGTAAATGCTGTATTTTGAATGCTGTCATGTTTTGATCTTCTCTGTTCTTGGTTTGTCATTGAATAAAATGGAGAGCACCTATGCTGGTATTTTGAACCTTGGGAAGTTGCCTTTCCTTGGCATTACATTACATTCTGAAGGAATGATTTTCTTCAGTGAGCCTTTGAGATTCTTTTTCCATCTGGCAAATTCGGCTTTTTAAGGCATTCTTCTCCTCATTGGCTTTTTGAACCTCTTTTGCCATTTGAGTTAGTTTATTTTTTAAAGTATTATTTTCTTCAGTCAGGTTGTTGGTTCTCATTTCATAATTTTCTTGGATCATTCTCATTTCTCTTCCCAATTTTTCCTCCACTTCTCTTTATTTGGTTTTCAAAATCCTTTTTAAGCTCCTCTATGGCCTGTAACCAACTCATATTTTTCTTGGAAGCTTTTGGTGCAGGAGTTCTGACTTCACTGTCTTCCTCCTGTTCCATGCTTTGATCCTTTTTGTCCCCAAAATAGGAGTCTAATGTTGGATTCCTCTGTTTGCTTTGCTTCCCTCATGTTGCCACTCAATTACTTGACTTTTGGGCTTTTTGCCACAGTAGGACTCTGCTACCAGGCAGGGGAGCTTCATACCAAATGCTTGGGTTTTCTCAGCTGCTGAAGGTATTAGTTGGGTGCCCTCTCTGAAGCCTCCACTCACTCTGCCAAGCTGGTTGCACACCTCAGGACCTCCACCCTAGACCACAATCCAGATCCAAGCAGGTTAAAGCAAGAGTGATTACCCCTTAGACTGGCCACTTGGTCCCCCTACAGTCTGCAGGCCAGGAGCTAAAGCAGCCACGTGTGGCTGTGGCTGCACGGCCTTGGCACCTCAGCGGCTTCTCCCTCCGGGGGATAAAGACTGACCACACTCCCAGCTACTGGATCCCAAAGTCCACACTGCACTGACCTCTCACTTTGTCCTTAACATCTATGGGTTGATAATTCTGGAAACTGCCACAGCTGCTGGTGATCTGAAGTCCCTCTAGCCAGGGACTGGTTAGGCCCTCCCTGGGTCTAAAACCTCTGGCTCAGCTGGAGAGGGGCTGGGGTTGGCTCCCAGAGCACTGCACTGGCTGCTCCCTGCTGGCCTGCTGGGCTGTCCTCAGCAGGAGGTTAGCTTCTCTGTGTCATTTTGTGGGTTCTGTAGCTCCAAAGTTTGTTCAGAGCCACCTTTTACATGAATTGGAGGTGGTGGGAGCTGGAGCCCAGTGGAAGTCCTGTTTCTACTCTGCCATCTTGACTCTGCCACAAGTTGATTTTCTTTTAGAATATTGCTGTTACCGTGTAAGTGTTTCTCCTAGTTCTCCTGTTCACTTCACTGGACATGAATTCATATAAGTCTTCCCAGGTTTTCCTGAAATTATTTCCTTCATATCTGAATTCACAAAAGGATTCCACAACATGCTATACGTGTTCAGCTATTCCCCAACTGATAAGCGTTTTCTCAATTTCTAGCTCTTTGCCACTACAAGAACTGTTATAAATATTTTTGTACATATGGGTCCTTTTCCTCTTTCCTTAATCTCTTTTGAGTATAAACCTAGAAGAAGTATTGCTAGAATCACATATATGCACAATTTATTGGCTTTTGGGGCATAGTTCCAAATTGCTCTCCTGAATGGTTGAACTAGTTCCCAACTCCACCAACAATGCATTATTTCCCCATATCTCCTCCAGCATTTATCATTTTCCTTTTCTATCATCTTTGTATTAGAATATTATTAGAAACTACAATGCCTCCCCTACCAAAGAAAAAGACCCTTTTCTAATTAATTAAAGCCTCAATTTTTTTATAGGTCCTTCTTATTTTTTGTTTTTGTTTTTGGGTGGGTTTTTTTGGTCTTTATTAATTTGTTTACTTTTAGTTTATAAGATTCATTACCACAATTCCTTGAGTTTCAAATTTTCTCTCCCTCCCCCCCACCCCATGGCGGCATACAATAAAGTATAGTATCTGCAACTACTTTCACATTAGGCATTAGTCAGGTTATAAAGAAGGATTGTAACAGATGGAATGAAGAATGGCAAAGAGGAAACAAAACCTAACAAGAAAACAAAAAAGGGCAGGTATTTTGCTTCAATCTGAGTTCATTCTCAGTTCTTTCTCTGGATATAAGCATCTCTCTCCATCATGAGTCTTTTGGGGTTGACTTATGACTCTGGATTGCTGAGAAGAGTCCAGTTTATCAAAGCTGGTCGTCACACATATGTTGTGTCTGTAATTGTGTACAAATTCCTCCTGGTTCTACTCTTCTCACTCAGCATCAGTTCGTGTAAGCCTCTCCAGATAACTATGAAGTCCATCTGCTCCTCATTTCTTATTGCACAATAGTATTCCATAACATGTGTATACCACAACTTGTTCAGCCATTCCCCAATTGATGGGCACCCCCTTAATTTCCAATTCTTTACTACCACAAAAAGAGCTGCTATAAATAGTTTTGTACATATGGGCCTTTTTCCCACTTTTTTTTTTAAAGCAATCAGAGTTAAGTAACTTGCTCAAGGTTACACAGCCAGTTATTTCTGGGTGTGGTGCTGAGTGTCTGAGCCTGGGATTCGATCTCCAGGTCATCCCGACACTGGAGCCGGTGCTCTTACTCGCTGTGCTACCTGGCTGCCCCTTTTTCCCACTTTTATGATCTCTTTGGGATACAACCCTAGAAGTGCTACTGCTGGGTCAAAGGGTAAGAAATTATTTATAGCCCTTTGGGCATAATTCCAGATTGCTTTCCAGAATGGTTGGATCAGTTCACAACTCCACCAGCAATGCATTAGTGTTCCAATTTGTCCACATCCTCTCCAGCATTTGTCATTTTCCTGTTTTGTCATCTTAGCCAATCTGACTGGTAAGATGTGGTACCTCAGAGTTGTTTTTATTTGCATTTCTCTAATCAATAGTGATTTTGAGCATTTCTTCATGTGCTTATAGATATCTTTAATTTCTCCCTCTGAAAACTGCCTGTTTATATCCTTTGACCATTTATCAATTGGGAAATTACTTGTATTCTTATAGATTTGGCTCAATTCTCTGTATATTTTAGAAATGAGTCCTTTATCAGAGACATGGGTTGTAAAAATTCTTTCCCAATGTCCCACCTCCCTCTTAATCTTGGTTACATTGGCTTTGTTTGTACAGAAGCTTTTCAATTTAATGTAATAAAAATTATTCATTTTGCATTTTATAATGCTCTCTAATTTTTGTTTAGTCATAAAGTCTTTCCCTCTTTATTACTTTTTTTCCCAAGATTGCTTACAGTATCAACCTTTATACATAGATAATGCACCCATTTAGACTTGATTTTGGTATATGGTGTTAGGTAATGGTCTATGTCCAGTTTCCGCCATACTATATTCCAGTTTTCCCAGCAGTTTTTGTCAAATAGTGAGTTCTTATCCCCAAAACTGGGGTCTTTGGGTTTATCAAACAATAGATTACTATAGTCATTGACTGCTGAATCTCCCATGCCTAATCTATTATAGGTCCTTCTTAACCTTGACTAATTATATTCAACAATTCACTGTTAATGGCTGTGTAATTTATTAGAACAAGCAGATTCTATAGAAAATGCAAATGGATGTTAAATGTACTGTTTTCAATTGAAGGAATCAATAGCTTTGCTTCAGAGGTTGACTTTTTTCCCCCTCTTACCTGAAGTTTAAATTCTAGGTGTGATTTTTCCCTATCACAGCATTTTTGGGAAGCAAAGATGAAAAGAACCTATGAATTGGATTCTTTTTACTCTCATAAAATGTTGTTGCTAGTTGGCCACACTCTGGTCTAATTTGTTTTCCAAGAATGAACTACTCTTCCTCCTCTGGCTATCTCCAATTCCCTTTTACGGTGTATCTGTTCTTGTGTCACTCTTACTCTCATACCTCCATTGAAAATCCACAAAGACACTCTGGTTCACATCTTATATTCTCCTCTGAGGGCTCTGAGAAATGCACCCCACCCCCACCCTACAACATGCTTGTCCCATTAAGTCTCCATGACCCCCTGGTCTTCTAAAGGCTCTTTATATCTTAGAGGATTTCATGAATCTTCCTGGATTCCCACAAACTAGGGCTACTCTTATTTTTCCTGATTCACTTACCTCTGTGACAACGCTTTTTAAATTTTCTATGATGATTTATCTTCTTTGTCCCATTCCCTTACTATGGATGTCATCCAAGGTGCTGCTACCCATTTTGATCTTATTAACTCCTCTATACAGAAGATACCAAAATCTTTTTTTTTTTTAATTTTGGAGGGGGGAAGGCAAGGCAATTGGGGTTAAGTGACTTGCTAAAGACCACATAGCTAGTGTGTCAAATGTCTAAGTTCAGATTTGAACTCATGTCCTCCTGACTCCAAGGCTAGTACTCTATTCACTGCACCACCCTAGCTGCCCCTAGATCACAAAATCTTTAGGTATTCTTCATTTTTACCAAACTAGACTACCATCCATGCCCCTTCATTTATCTTGCCCACCCACCCCCACTCATTTTTGAACACTGAGGCATTGATCTAAAAGATTTGATGGAGAAAAGATCCATGGCAGCTATAATTTGGTGGGAAATTTGCCAATGGCAGTAGCAGAGATGCAACAGAACATCTCAGCTCAAACACCAGCATATGGCAATATAGCAAAGGGATAGATAGCAAGAAAATCCCAGTAAGGAAGAACACTGCAACATTAGAAGCAAAGCAGTATTCCAATGAGGATTCTGCCTTAGAAGCAGGACTATAATATTGTAAAGAAAAACAGCTTAGACTTAAGAGCTCTAGTCAATGAAATAAACTATAACTTTCTAGAAATCCAGTGATGATGCATCCTTCCCACCTCTTGACAGAGAGGTCATGGTCAAATTGAGACAAATTTTTCAGATATGGCCAATATGTAGTTTTGTTTTTCTTGACTATGCATATTTGTTACAAACGTGGCATTTTTTTTTGAGGGGATGGAGTTTGGGGTTGACAATAGCGATATCCCTGCTCCACCCCACAAAAAATAAATTTAAAAGTGTCAGTGAAGCATTTTGAGAGGCATGTGCAAGATACTGCCCTTTTCAAATACAGACATTTTAGTTACTAAAAGGAGAAGAAAAAAGTAATAACTGTGGGAAAAGCAGGTTAACACAATTTTGAGAACCTGAGAGAAAATTGTCCCTTAGAAAAATATACTAACTCTATCTGTTTGAAAGCATCCCAAAAGCACCAGTACTGACTGAAAATAAGGATATTTGGAATACATATTGTCCAATGGTTCATTTATATATGATTGTTGTAGCTGAGAAATCACATAAATCAAAGAACTCTTTGGGAACTATGAGAAAATTGTATATTGTTTGTATGTCTGTTACCAGACAGAACCTCAGAATGTTGAGGTTCAGGGGTGTTCAGGACCCTAATATGTAGTCAGGCCTGCCAGAATGAATTCAACTCAAGTCTTCTCTCAGCCAAAGAAAAACAAAGTTTATTAAAGATTCGCCGTATTGGGTAGACTGTTAAGGAGCCTAAGCATTTGTGATGCTTGTATTGACCAGCTGACTAGATTTAATCTCAGCTGGATTGAATCTGAGCCATTGGTCTTCTTAAAAAAACTAAGGAGAAACAACCGCAACAGATAAGGGTCTGGTCTTGAGGAGGATCTGATTTTAAGTATTAGAATGCAAAGGAGAAGAGAGGCCATAAGAAGGTGAGAAGGCAGAGATCAGAAGGGAGGATATAGCAGTCACCTTAAAAGAGAAGCTAAAGGGGAACCCAGAATCATCACAATATAACAACTGCTGCTTCAGGCTGAATCTGCTGAGAGCTGCCTGAAGCTAGGCAGACTGCACCTGAGTGAAAGCTCATCGGAAGGAGCAGGACCCTCGAGCTACCTGAGGAGATAGCTACACTTGTTGCTTTTTAATGTCATCCAGGATTTGAAACCTGATGGAGGAAGCAACAGGTCTATGTATGCCCTGAGAGCTGATTGTAGGAAATCAGTTTCCTGTTGTTGTACTGGGATTATTGCCCTGTAACAATCATCTATAGCCAAAGAGAAGGAAAACCCAGCAGGAAAGATTTGCCTTCTCCACTTTCCAATCAGTCTTTAGATTGAAATAGTTGAATACTATTTCAGTGTCCAGCTAGAGGAGCAGATCTGGAAAACTCTGTACAGTATTGGATATACCAGGCTTAGGGCTACTGTTTCCCCCAAAGAGTATAATGCTATTGCCTTAGTTTACAAAAAAAAAAAAAAAAAAAGGAGGGTTTAAGATTGCTCCAGAGGAAGGGCAGCTAGGTGGTGCAGTGAATAGAGCAGCCTAGAGTCAAGAGGACCTGAGTTCAAATTTGGCCTCAGACACTTAACACAAAACTAGCCATGTGACCTTGGGCAAGTCCCTTAACTCTAATTGCCCTACCTTCCCCCCTCCAAAAAAAACCCAGCAAACAAACAAAAAAAGAATTGTTATGAAGTTACTGACTTCTTTCTGGAAAACTCTAGATTTGCAAAATTTTTTATACTGCTCTATATTTTCTTTGACTTATTTATCTCTCCAGCTTTAGTTTGGGAGTTGATAGAGCAATGGATAGAGCACTAGGCCTGAAGTCAGGTAGACCTGAGTTGAATATGACCTCAGATACATACAAGCTGTGTGACCCTGAGCTAGTCATTTAACTTCTATTTGCCTCACTTACCTCATTTATAAAATTCAGATAGTAATTGAACCTATATCACAGAGTTGTTTTGAGGATTAAATGAGATATTTGTAAAACACTTTGCAAAACTTAAAGTGTTATATGAATGCTACTTATTATTACTCTCCAGCCTTTCCCAATTCACATAGATTTCTACCTGGGAACAGATTCAAAAGGTAGACACCTTAGGATTACAATTGTGTCTTCAGTAAGTTTTCATGAATGTTCCAATAAGTACCATGCCAAAAGGAGAGCATAGTGTAGTAGACAAAGTGTTTAATAGAGTCAAGAAGATCTACGCTTGAATCATCACTGATTAA
Source organism: Petaurus breviceps papuanus (assembly GCF_028583685.1). Taxonomy (NCBI): domain Eukaryota; kingdom Metazoa; phylum Chordata; class Mammalia; order Diprotodontia; family Petauridae; genus Petaurus; species Petaurus breviceps. The sequence continues at coordinate 4,219,682 of NW_027187367.1, forward strand.
TTATGTGACCATGGGCAAGTCACTTACTATCTCTGAGTCTCAGTTTCCTTACCTGTAAAATGAGAATAGTAGTGGTAACTTACCTCATAAAGTTGCTGTGAACTTCAAATGAGATAATGTGCATAAAAGCACTATACAAACATTAGCTATTATCATAAGAAAGCCTTTTATCTTTATCTCCTTTCCTGTGGTACTAAGTAATAAACCACCCAAGGACTGTGTTACTAATTAGAAAACAGAAATTAATATGGAAATATGTTTTGCATGACTGCACATGTATAAGCTATATCAAGTTGCTTGCAGAGGGGAAGAGGAAGAGAGAGAGGGAGAGAATTTGGAACTCAAAATTTAAAAAAAACATTAAACATTTTTACATTCAATTGAGAAAATAATTTTTAAAAGTTAAAAATATAGAAGCAGCTAGGTGGTTCAGTGAATAGAGCACTGTCCCTGGAGTCAGGAGGACATGAGTTCAAATTTGGTTTCAGACATGACACTCATAACTAGCTATGTGACCTTAGGCAAGTCACTTAACCCCAATTGCCTTGCCTTCCCCCCTCCAAAAAAAAAACAAGCAAAAAAATTAAAAATATAGAAAACAGAAATAATCTATGTGTTTGCTTCAGGGAAAAGAAAATAAGTTCTTCTATCCTTTATTAGGTGGAGAAGGAGAAAACTCAGGATTAGAAGCAATAGAGGAGAGAAGCGGAAGAAGAAAAAACAGTGAGGCAGATCCTGGGCCTCTAAAGAAGGAAAGAAAGGGGGTGATTGAGAAACATCTCAGGAATTATTACAACCATAAGAGGCCCCAGCTCCACCAATACCTAGTCCCTTGTATCAAACAATGGATCCTTTCTCCTACCCTCAACTTTGTTCCTATCCTGCCCTCTTGGAGGAGTCTCTACGTCAATCAAGGGAGACTTTATTAATGGTGTGAAGGTGTGATTTATCCCTGCTTCCCCTTCCTAGCAGGTAACTAGAGAGGGTTTTAGGGAAGAAGAAATCTCACTTCACAGCAGGCTAGTTTGGGGGTGAGGGTGAGAAAAATCAAGGTAACATCATCTTGGCTTACAAGAGTGAAACTCTGAATGTTTCTTCAAGCTAACTTTGCTACAAAATGGCCAGTATATGTTGACCAGAATGTTAATTTGTATGAGAAGTACTTTTCCCTCCTTATTTTTAGGGGAACAAGAAGAATTCCAGTTCTGCTACTTTTTGTCTGTGTGACCTTGGCTGGACAAATCATTACATCTCTCTCTGTCAGCCTGTTTCCTAATGTATAGAATAAAGAAGTTAGACTAGATAGTCTCTATGGGATTTGGGGGGGGGGGGTTTTGAGGGGTTGGGGTTTTTTCCTAAATGTTTATGATGCTTTGAGTGGGACACCTTGAGACAAGTGGAAACCAGATTGCAGCTTTAGAGAAGAGAAAGAGAAATAAGTCAGTTTGTGGAAACTTGATGCAGGAAGCTTAGACTATGAAATGTAGGCTGAAGGCCTTGTAAACAATTATGACAATAATAATAGTAATGATAATATAATTGCAAATAATAATAACAGTCATAATAATAATTATAGCTTAGGCAACATGTCATATTGGATAAAGAACTGGCCTTGGAGTCAGATAGACTTAGGTTTAAATCTGGCCTCTGACACATATTGCCTATGTGACCCTGGATAAGTCACTTAACTTTTCCATACTCTAGTTAATTCTCTAAGACTATAAGTTGCAGAGAAGGTGCAAGCCTACATTAGTAGAGGGAGTTTTCTCATCTGAGAGTTTCCTATACCAATGAAATGACAGCTTCAGTACTTATCCTTAGCCTTATAATCACAGCTGACTTTTATATAGCATTTTATGGTTTACAAAGCTCTTTAAATATACTATCTCATTTGATTTACATGTAATCTGAATCCTAGAGTTCATTGGTATGGGACTCTCTCCTCTTGTAGAGCTCAATACTCCATGCCTGCATGAAGGGCCAGAGAAAATAACTGAGTCTCTTCGAATTCTCTTTGAGTTTCTTTGGATTTTCTTTCCAGTATCTGGACTTTCTAAAAGTTTCTTGAGTTTCTTTGGGCTCTTCAGTCTCTTTGTGTTCTGGTGCTTCTGGCTTCCAGCATCAGGAGAGAAGATGGACAATACCAACCCTACTTCAGGTTGCTGAAGGAAAAGCCTCTAGGAACAAGCTGACATGAGAAGAGCTGGCAGTCTCCATCATGTCCCTATCCTTAGCTTGCTACTCTAGAGACTTCAAGGAGTTTTCCCTTGAGTGAGAACTAAAACTCTCTTTCTTGATTGCACTGAGTTACCTTGCTTCCAAAGGGAGAGGTCCTTTGTTCTATATCATGTGGCAAATATTCTTCTTTGTATACTTTCTTTGATTTCTGTTTTGCTATCTGCTTGGATAATGGGTCTCTTGGTTACCTATGGTGATGTGTGTTCATGGTGGAATTGGTATTTGGTGGGACAGGAGTCAAACCTTGGATATAAAATTTGGGTGCTGCTTCCTAATTAAGAAAGAGTCATCAGGGGAAATGGGGGCGGAGCCAAGATGGCGGAGTAGAAGCACGACCCTCCCGTGGCTCCGGCTTGCACCCTCCCCAATCCATGTAAAAAGGGGACTCTAAACAAACTTTGGAGCTGCAGAACCCACAAAATGACACAGAGAAGCTAACCTCCCGCTGAGAACAGCCCGGCAGGCCGTCAGGAATTGGCCAGCGCAACGCTCTGGGAGCTGAGCCCAGCACCACTCTGAGGCTTCAGCCCCAGGGCGGGCCTGACCAGTCGCCAGCCAGAGGGACTCCAGATTTATCAATACATAGATACGAAGGTCAAGGTGAGAGGCCAGTGCAGTCTGGACTTTGGGACCCAGTAAGTGGGAGTGAGTGGCTTTTACCCCCAGGGCAAGAAACTGCTGAGACGCTGGCCAGCGTGGCTGCTTTGGCTCCTGGCCTGCAGAGTGTAGGGAGACCAAGCACCAGTCTGAGGGGTAATCGCTCTTGCTTTAACCTGCTTGGATCTGGATTGCAGTCTAGGGTGGAGGTCCTGGGGTGTGTGTCCAGCTTGCCAGAGCGTGTGGAGACCTCAGAGAGGGCACCCATCTAATACCTCTGGCAGCTGAGAAAACCCCAGCGTTTGGGACGAAATCTCCCCTGTCTGGTGGCAGAGTCCTACTGTGGCAAAAAGCCCAAAAGTCAAATCATTGAGTGGCAAAATGAACAGGCAAAGGAAACAAAGCAGACAGAAGATTCCAACATTACACTCCTATTTTGGGGATAAGAAGGAGCAAGGCATGGAACAGGAGGAAATCAGTGAAGTCAGAACTCCTGCACCAAAAGCTTCAAAGGAAAATACAAGCTGGTTACAAGCCATAGAGAACCTTAAGAAGCAGATAAGAGAAGTGGAGGAAAAATTGGGAAGAGAAATGAGAACAATGCAAGAAAATTATGAAATGAGAGTCAACAGCCTGACTGAAGAAAATAATACCTTAAAAAACAGACTGACTCAAATGGCAAAGGAGGCTCAAAAAGGCAATGAGGAGAAGAATGCCTTAAAAAGTCGAATTTGCTAGATGGAAAAAGAATCTCAAAAGCTCACTGAGGAGAATCATTGCTTCGGAATTAGATTGGAGCAAATGGAAGCTAATGACTTTATGAGAAATCAAGATGCTGTTGAACAGATCCAAACAAATGAAAGAATAGAAGGCAATGTGAAATATCTCATGGGAAAAACCACTGACCTGGAAAATAGATCCAGGAGAGATAATTTAAAAATTATTGGACTGCCTGAGAGCCATGACCAAAGTAAGAGCCTGGAAAGCATCCTCCAGGAAGTTCTCAAAGAAAACTGCCCTGATGTTTTAGAACGAGAGGGCAAAATAGAGGTTGAAAGAATCCACCGATTACCTCCTGAAAAAGATCCCAAAAAGAAAACTCCTAGGAATATTATAGCCAGGTTCCGGAATTCCCAGATTAAGGAGAGAATATTACAAGCAGCCAGGAAGAAGCAATTTGAATATTGTGGAAACACAATCAGGATAACCCAGGATCTGGCAGCTTCTACACCGAGGGACCGAAGGGCTTGGAATGTGATATTCTGGAGGTCAAGGGAGCTGGGATTAAAACCAAGAGTCACCTACCCAGCAAAACTGAGTATCATGTTTCAGGGGAAAATATGGTCATTCAGTGGAATACAGGACTTTCAAGCATTCTTGCTGAAAAAACCAGAGTTGAATAGAAAATTTGACATTCAGATACAAGAAGCAAGAGAAGCATGAGAAGGTAAACAGGGAAAAGAAATCATAAGGAACTTATCAAAATTGAACTATTTTTTTTTAAAGCAATCGGGGTTGAGTGGCTTGCTCGGGGTTGCACGGCTGGTTGTTGTTTCTGGGTGTGGTGCTGAGTGTCTGGGCCCGGATTTGATCTGGGTTGTCCCGGCACTGGGGCCGGTGCTCTTGCTCGCTGAGCCACCTGGCCAAAGTTGAACTATTAACATTCCTACATGGAAAAACAATAATTGTAACTTATGAAACTTTTCTCAGTAGTTGAGGGGATTAGAAATGTATATATATACATATATATGTCTTTATATGAGGGTATGCAGGCATATGAATACATATGTGAATGTGTATATATACTTTTACAGGTATACATAGATAGAGGGCACGGGACCAATTTAACAGGAAGGGATGATACTTAAAAGGTGAAATTAAGAGGTGAGAGGAATATAATGAGAGGAGATGGGGAGAGACAGAGTGGGGCAAACTATCTCATCAGAAGAGGCAAGAGAAAATGGTTACAATGGAGGGGAAGAATAGGAAGGCAAAAGGGAATGGATCAACCTTATTCCTATTGAATCTGGCTTGAGGAGGGAGGGAAATACACACCAAATAGGGGATCTCACCCTCCAGGAGAATAGGGGGGGAAGGGGATGTGAGGGTGGATGATGGAAGGGAGGGCAGGCTGGGGGGGAGGGAAGTTGGAAGCACCCACTTTTGAAAAGGGACAGGATCAAAGTAGAGAATAGAACAAGTGGGAGGTGGGATAGGAGGGAGGGAAATATAGTCAGTCTTTTACAATACATCTACTATGTTATTGTTTTGCATTAGCCGCACATGTACAACCTATACTGAACTGCTTGTCTCCCCAGTGGGGGTGGGTGGCAGGGGGGGAAAGGAATGAATCTGGAATTTAAAGTTTTAAAATCAAATATTCAAATATAAAAAAAAAAAAGAAAGAGTCGTCAGAAATTAGCTTGAACAGAGAGATGATTCTACCCTGGTATCCCCTCTCTAAGGAAAGTCAGCTGGCCAAGCCTCTGGTCCCAACCTCCTGCTTCCCCTCTCTGCAGGAAATAAAATCTCCTTTGGAGAAGGGTGGGCAAAGAAGAAGCTAGAGATGTCTATTTTGCCTTCCTTTGAGTCTCACATTGACATGCCTATACTATATATGAGTGACAGCACTCATTACATACAGTTCAGCAAGAAACTATTGAAGTTATATTATCAGGAAACCTGGCCTGTGAGGGGGGTTACCTGGTGTCGACAGTTTCTGGGAGTAGTAATAATGGCTATGACCCAGAAGGAGGCAGAAGAGAGCCATAAATTTAGGGCCTTTGGGATGGGACTTTTTACACCTGTATCTTGCCTACAATTCAATTCAGTTCAGCTCAGCTCAGGTCAACTCTATACAAGTTCAATTCAATTCAACAAATATTTTAGTATGAACAGAGGGAGCTTTGCTTGAGTGTTTAAATGCAAACAAACAAACAAAAAGGATACAGTCTGTGCCCTCCCGGAGATTATAGTCTACTCTTGGTGAATAAAATCTACACAAATAAAGTACAGAGCCCAGAGCAAGTGGAGTCAATGAGTCAAGATCTAGTCTGGAGCAAGGGAAATAAAACTGGAAGGAGGAAAATAGCTGAAGTTTGCAGAGCTTAGAGACAGATCTAGGAAAGGAAAGTTCAAGTTAGAAAGTTGGCATTAAGCATAAGGTAAACTAGAACAAAAAGCCCAAGATATTGGGGGACCAGAGACAGTTGATGCTGAGTATTTTTATGAAGTTACTTTGTAAATCTCCAAGGAAGGTGACTGGAGGCAGATCCCCTACACTTATTCCAGTAAAAACTTGAAAATTATACCACACTGAATAATGATCAAGAAATCCACTTAGAAACAATGTATGCATGATGACTAACTTCAATAAACTGGGCTCCTCTCAGCAATGTAAGGTTATAAGACATCTACAAAAGACTCATGATCCAAAGACATATCCACACCCAGAGGTGCGGAGTCTGAATGCAGATTTAAACAAACTACTTGCTCTGTTTCTTTTTCTTGGTTTGTTTTGTTTCCTCTTTCTTTGATCATTCCATCAGTTATAATCTTTCTTTACAACCTAATGATTAATGTGAAGATATTTGTAGATCCTATATTTGAGTGCATGCCGCCATGAGGGGTGGGGAGAGGAGAAGGAGGGGGAGAAAATTTGAAACTCAAGGGACTGTGGAACTGAATGTTGTAAACTAAAAGTAAATAAATCAATTTAATTTTTTAAAAAACTACATTGTGTAACATACTTGCTATAACTACACCAAATAATCATTCAGAAGCCCATGGACAATAGGAGATTGGGCCTGTCAGCAAAGTCAGTGCTGGTACAGGCAAATAAGTCTTCCTAGCAAGACCAGAGACATGTGTAGCTGGAAAGGTTCTGTGTCCATTAATAGTAAGAGCAGAGGGTTTACCTGAGAAAGTCAGAAATCCAAGGTATAGACCTTGGAAGTCACCTGGAGTGGCCATGTGACCAATTGCAGTGACTAGTTCATTGCAGGGGTACTCAACTCAGAATATTCCAGGGTTTGTTAGACCTTTGTCCTGAGTTAGTCGAAAGTCCAGAAAATTCAGCCCTCTCACACTCAAAAATTCAGGGGATCTGTTGGAGGTGACTCTAATATCAGCACCAGCACCCTCTTAGTTCAGATTTGATGTTGGACTGGAATAAGACACTTGAAAGTCATTATGCAGTTAAGAAAAAGAGGTTCATCTTGCTCTAACATAGGAAGGATCTTCAATGAAGATAGACAGACAGTTTTTGCTTGTACCATTCTGTAGAACTCTACCAGAAGGCAGTTCTTATGCCATTTGGTGCTCTATCCACTACGTGACCTAGCTGCTCTTAAAGAGAAACCTAGAAGGGTACATTTATTTGAAGAAGTAAAAGAAGCTATATGATGAGATAATGCTAGCATGCTAATGTCAAAGTGTATTGAAGGAGCTGAATAGGCAAAACAGAAGACTTGTGGGATAGATTGGTTCTGTTCTAAGGATCTGAAGAAAGAAAAGGGAAAAAAGGGTAAAAGAAATACAGTAGTATACAAAGGAGGAATAAAAGGGTAGGGTTGCCAAAGAAGAGTATACAAGTATAGGAGAAAGTACAAGGAGAATGGGCATAATGATGATCTTCATTCTTCTCTGAAAAGGACACAGGAAGTAGCTAGATGGCACAGTAGATAGGGTGCTGGCCCTGGAGTCAGAAGGACCTGAGTTCAAATGTAAACCCAGACATTTACTAACTGTATGACCCTGGGCAAGTCACTTCCTCCTGTTTGTCTCAGTTTCCTCATCTGTACAGTGAGCTGGAGAAGGAAATGGCAAACCACTCCAGTATTCTTGTCAAGAAAACCCCAAATAGTATCACAAAGAGCATAACAGAACTAATTCACTAAATAACAAGACCCTGGGCAAGTCAATTCACCTCTTTCCTAACCTATAAAATTGGAATAAATTCCAGGCTTGCTATAAGAATCAAATGAGATGTATTTGTAAAGCACTTAACATTATTCCTGGCTCATAGAAGGCCCTATAAAAATTCTTATTTCCTTCCTCTGAACACACACACGAATATAGAAATACATAATGGCCTTTTTAAGGCTTGTTCATAGAGACTTTGAGAGTATCCTTGTACTGCTTCTTATGCACCATATAAGGGATTGCCTTGTTCAACTTCTCCATAAAATAGTTTTTTAGGTAAATGTAAGTTTAGCATTCTAGCAATGGGGGTCAGACCATTGGGAGTTGCATTCTCTGCAGCAGTGTTTAAATGTTTGGCAGTTCAGCTTGAGATAGGATCTCAGTGTCTGCTACCTTATCTTGCCAGGTAAACTCCAGAATCTTAATTAGACACTTCAGATGGAAGTAGTTCAATTTTCTGACATGGCACTAGTAGACTGTTCAGGTTTCACAGGGCATACAATAATGAAGTCAGCACAATGGCTCAGTAGACCTTCAGTTTGGTAGGCAGCCTAATACCTCTTCTCTCCCACAATTTCCTTCAAAGCCTCCCTCCCTTAATGCTGAACTGACTCTGGCAATACTTCAGCTAATCTCATCATCTATGTGGACCAAGGTAAATTAACTTATCTACAGCAGTCAAAATTTTTCTATATACTGTAACTTATGATTCCATTGGTGAAAACTAATGAAGCTAACCAGCTGCAGGAGGGCTGCCTGCTTAATAAATGTTGATTGATTGATTGATTTCACACCTATGGGTTCCTGCTGTTAAAGCTCTCTGTGGCTGCTGTGTTGGCAGATTTCGGCTGTTTACCTTGCTCTCACAGAAACTGGAAGGATTGTGGCAGACAGAAGTTTCTGAGCTCTGAACAGAATTCCATATCCATTGTTCTTGGGTGAGGAAAAAAAAATTGAGAGGCTAGGCACAGCAACCTCAATTTCCTGATCTGGTGGAAGCTGTGCCTGAAAAATGGGCTATGTACACCAGGACATCTCCATAGTACAGGAGTTATTCCCTTTTCATACCCTCCTTCCTGAATAACTGGAATACAGGAAGCTGACAGCAATGTACTTCCAAATTTGAGAATCTCAGAAGGAAGCTTAGTCAGCCTTGACTGAGGGGCTGTTTAACTTAATGGGTGGCATCTCCTCTATTAAATTTAATGGAGCTAACTCCTTTACCTTAGGTACTTCGATCTGTGAAATGGCAAGCCAGGCTCAGCTCAGCAAATGAGTTTACAGCAGATGTCTGAGATATTAACCTCCCAAAATCCCAAGGAAAGGACATAGTCCATATTGGTTCCCAGATTCCAGGGGCAGCACTATAGTCTTGCCTCAGAGATAAGAGTAACTTGGTGATTGACTCAGGAGCTTTGAAGCTTCCCAAGAAGCCTTTCCAAGAATTGCAAATTGTGATCATCCACACATTCCCTCAGGCCCATAAAACTTTTCTTTCCATCCACACCCAAAGTTAACCCATCCTTCTCAGTTTACTGACTGGTCTTGGGCCTAAAATTCTCTGGAAGGGCAGGAGGCTGAGTTGGAGATTATTGATTGCAAGAGGACCCTGCCAGCCAGAGTCCTCCTAAGATGAAACTGACACCCACACTTCTATACAGCATTCCATTTGTTTAGGATAGATAGCACTTCTGAGAGTTTATGATAAATTCCCAGTCCCACCCCCAAACACCTGACCTCTGCTTCCCCACCTTTATCTGTTATTTCTCTGGCTCCTAGCACTGGAGACAGACTCTCCCTGATCTACAATACTTCCCAACTACACCAATTACAGAATATTGATGACTCCTCAGACTACGGGGAAGAATAATGTCATGATGAGTTTTTCACTTCTGCCAGTGCTACGGGCTAAAAGAAAGCCCTATGAGATGAGGGATTTTTTTTAAATCTTCCGGTTGCTAGGCAGAGAAGTTTGTTGACAACACTTCCCCCCCATCCCGACCCCCTTCTGCTGTGGAAATTGCCTTGAAACACTTCACAGATAGCTCCAGCACCCTGGCCTCCTGCAGGAACCAGCCAGGAGCTAACCTCTTGGATGCCTGGACTATGGAGCCTCTGACAACACCAGAGATGACCTCAATCATGCCCTCATTTTTCTCCCATTTCTCTATTGTTGCCACCATGCCTCCCTAATGAGCTTGTAATTTCCACTAAGCCATCATCCCTATATACAAGAGAAGGAGAAAGGGAGTGTGTAGGGGAAATTCTGGATTGATGCCACAGGGAAAGTTAGCTGACAAATATTCTGGTTCATCCCTAAGGTATAGGATGCAACTCAACATTGCTATCATCACAGAGATCAGGGGCATGCAAATAGAGAAATTCAGGGACTTATTCTGTGGTGGTGGTGGTAGTGGTAGGGCTGGCTAAAACAGTTATTCCAGGGTGGGTTTATAACCATCTTATGAAACTGGCTCCTAGCCAAAGTGGGCACTTGGGTTTTATACCAGCTACAGGCTTCCTTGATAAGATCTGTCAGGTAGGGGCAGCTAGGAGGCACAGTGAATAGAACACCAACCCTGGAGTCAGGAGGACCTGAGTTCAAATCTTGTCTCAGACACTTGACATACTCACTAGCTGTGTGACCTTGGGCAACTCACTTAACCCCAATTGCCTTGCCTTCCACCCTCAAAAAAAGAAAAAATTCGTGGCTCCATTGTCCTTAGCATGCCAGACCCTCCTATCTTCCACTATCTCCAGAAGTTAGTCCAAGTTCACATTCCTTGTTTCCATGATACCATCTATCCATCTTATCTTCTCTCTTCCCCTTTTTCCTTTTCTTTTCAATCTTTCCTAACATCAGGGTCTTTTCCAATGAGCCCCATCTTCTCACGTGACCAAAATGTTTAGGCTTCAGCTTCAGTGTTTGACTATTTAGTAAATAGCCTGAATTAATTTATTTGAGTATTGACTGATTCGGCCTCTTTGCTCTCCAAGGGACTCTCAAAAGTCTTCTCCAACACTACAATTCAAAAGGATTGATTCTGAGGTGCTCAGCTTTCCTTATAGTCTAATTCTCATAGTCATGTATTGTTACTGGGAAAAACCACACTTCTTACTCTTTGGACCTTTGTTGGCAAGGTGATATCTTTGCTTTTTAGTCTTTCCTTCCAAGGAGCAAGAGTTTTTTTCATTTCAAGCCTGCAGTCACCACCTGCAATGATCTTTCTCCAGCTTTTGATTCATCCAGCCTGGCATTTTGCATAATGTACTCAGAGTATAAGTTAAATAAGGTGACAATATACAATCCTGTCACACTCCTTTTCCAATCTTAAACTAATCAGTTTTTCCATGTTCAGTTCTAACTGTTGCCTCTTAGCCTACTTACAGGTTCCTCAGGAGATAAGTAAGATGATCTAGTACTCGCATCTCTTTAAGGACTTGCCACATTTTGTTGTGATCCAAGCAAAGGCTTTAGTGTAGTCAATGAATCAGAAGTAGATGTTTTTCTGTAACTCCCTTGCTTTCTCCATAATGCAGCAAATGTTGGCAATTTGGTCTCTAGTTCCTCTGACTTTTTGAAAACTAGCCTTCCTTGCTGGTAATTCTCAGTTCAAATATTGCTGAAACCTAGCTTGGAGTATCTTAAGCATAACTTTGCTGGCATGAAGTGGGCACAATTCTTTGGTAATTTGAACGGTCTTTGGCATTTAGGACTGAGACATAAACTGATCTTTTCCAATCCAGTGGCAACTGTTGTGTTTTTCAAATTTGCTGGCATATTGAGTACAACACTTTAGTAGCATCATCTTTTAGGATTTTAAATAGGTAAACTGGAATTCCATCACCTCCATCAGCTATAGTATTAGCAATGATTCCTAAGGTTCATCTGATTTCAGAACTGTCCGTAGGATTTTCTTGGCAAAGATACAGGAGCAGTTTGCCATTTCTTTCTCCAGTGGACAACCTTTTGTCGGAACTCTTCACTGTGACACAGCTAGTATAAAATGTCTGTCTTGGATAATCCCCCCTAGTTTCATTGAGCTATGCAAACCCCTCTATCACAAGACAGTAATACATAGCTAGGGAATAGCCATCTTTATTAAATGGAGAAAACAGGAAAATTCAGAAGCCAAGAATCAAACTATCAGAGTAAGATCAGCAGAATGCTTATAAAGTTGCCCCCAGCCCCAATATTCTAACTTCATTATAGGCCTGGCCCCACTGAACAGCAAACCCACTGTACTTACCCAGGCCCCCCTCCCAATCCCCCCTGCCAATGTCCTAACTTCTTATATGCCTCACTGCTCACTGTAACAACAGGTGTGTCCCTGAACTCTTAGTTGCCACAGAAACAGCAGGTGTGTCCATGTGATGGGAACCCAGCTACTGCCTCTACCTAGTCACTGCTCCAGACCCATTCCCACAGAAACAGGTGTGTTCTTGTATTCAATCACAATCACATCATCCATCTAGTCCAAAACAGGACCGTAATAGCTAGCCAGTTGGAGGGCAGCATGAGGAGAATGTTTAACCACCAAACCATAGATGGGACCCCTCCTCCATTACCTTTAACAAACCCCTCCTGCCTTTTAAATATTCATGATTTCTGTTATGTAATTGTATCTTTATCCTATAAAAATCCATCTTGCTTTCTCTGAAGTTGCTGGTTCCTCTTGGAATTTAGCCTGCTTCATGAGAGGAGTCAATCTCAATAAATGCCTATACTTGGATTAGAGGTAGTCTGACTCTGAATTCTTTGAGACGGTTCCACCACAACACATCGTGAAACCCCAACAGTTTTTGGGTGGGCAAAGGCCCCACTGCAACAGTTTTTGGCCTCCCTGGGTTTAAACTGCAACACTAGAAGTTTGCATATCAACTAGCCTCTAGTTCCCTAAGGGTCTTCTCTCCTTCCATTAGCATGAATGAACCAGTACCCATGTCCAAACTCCTTGCTCCCTGATTCTGCTAGACCCTGATAAGAACCCTACAAAGACTCACCTGACTTTATTTATTTGGAGAGAGGGCTCCAGCACACTGCCCTGTGTCCATCAGAGATTTCAGCAGACTGCCCTTCAGTGGGCTACCCATCATCCTTATTTGGTGACTGTCTCCCTTCAAGAAAGCTAACTCAATTTATTGTCTTGTGAGTTCTCCATTTCCCAGTTTCTATATATCACAGGTCAGCATAAGAAATTAAATGGGAATTTTGGAGTTTTGTGGAAGTCAAAAACAACATAGAAAAAGTTCAGATAATCAGAAATGTATATTTAAAATATATAAAAAGTATTGTATAATATCAACATATTTTATCTTTTAATACCATAATTCAAACTTCTTCTCCAGTCAAAGGGAGGACCAAAACATTTTACATAGATTTTCCTGAATGTGGGACTCCAGCCCCTAATCCCAATGATGTAGAAGGGATAACCGTACTGGGTTTTGAGGATTCTAAACCTTCCTTAAAGTCTGCATTATATACACATGGTATATCTTTCTGTTATGCTATGGCACCTCCTCAGTCTCCTAACCACCTTCACCACTGTTTCCTGAGAATCTGGACACTTTCAGGGTGGAAACTCTCCTGGATTGACATACTGACAGAGCCCATAGGCTACTTACAGTTACACTCAAACTTCCTCATTTACATGTTCCATGTAGACTTTCGGTGCTAAATGATGAACACTCCAATAGGTGAGCAGTTGTAGGTCCTGTTACATCTTTGACTAAACAAGGTTGGAAGGGAATGAGGGTGTGAAGTCAAAGTTCCTCTCATATAGGAGTAGAGAATAAGAAACTGAAGATATTAAGGAGAGGGAGGTAACAATCAAAAAAGGAGGCCTAGATTTCAATGGAGAACTGTGTTCTTGTCTCATCTCTGATCTCTGACATTTTCTAGTGGGATAACTTTAAACAAGCCCCTCTCCTGGAGTCTCAGTTTGATTATCTCCTAAGTGGGCATAATAACTGCCCTGCCTTCCTCACAGGGTTATTGTGAATTGTAAATATAGGGTCAGTGCTCTATTCACTGTGCCACCTAGCTACCTGTACTCTAAATTTCTTAACTGATGTTGGGAGGACCTAAGATGTTCATTTAAGCCTCTAGACCACTCCGAATTTTTTTTTTAATAGAATGAAATTTGAATTGTAGGATAAATAGAAGCCTTGTGGGGTTTTTGCCTCTTTTAGTATTTTTGTAAACAAAACAAAATCATGAATTGTGTAAACCATTTGCTTCTTTGTCTCATAGTTTTTATCAGATGAATCTAGGTTGTTCCTGCAACTTAGTAGTGAGCAGTGGGAATAGCTGCAGCTTCCTCCTGTTTACAGCTGTCAGAGCTTTTGGACAGTGGGAAGAATTCCTTTTTTCTCTCTTACCTGTATTCCAATACTCTTATATTTAGCTCCCCTTTTTTTTATTAGTTAATTTATGTTTAGTTTTGAACATGCACTTCCATAATATTTTGAGTTCCAAATTTTCTCCCCATCTCTTCCCTCCCCCCCACCCCAAGACAATGTGCATTCTGATTATCCCTTCCCCCAATCTCCCTTCTATCACACACCTCCCCCATCCCCTTTCCTTCTTATTTCCCAGTTGCACGTAAAAACAGTTTTTAACATTCATTTTTAAAACTTTGAGTTCCACATTCTCTCCTTTCCCTTCCCACTCACCCTCATTGAGAAGGCAAGCGATTTTATATAGGTTATACAGGTGTAGTCATGTAAAACGCTTCTATACCAGTCATATTGTGAAAGACCAACTATATTTCCTTCCATCCTATCCCACCACCCATTTATTCTATTTTCTCCTTTGACCCTGTCCCTCCTCTAAAGTGTTTGCTTCTGATTACCCCCTCCTCCCATTTGCCCTTCTTTCTATCTGCTATCATCCCCCCCCCCCTTTCCTGTAGGGTAAGAGATTTTCACACCAAATTGAATGTGTATATTATTTCCTCATTAAGCCACATCGAATGAGAGTCAAGTTCACTCATTACCTCTCACATTCCCCTTCTCTTCCATTGTAAATGTTTTTTCTTGCTTCTTCTATGTGAGATAATTTACCCTATTCTACCTCTCCCTTTCTCCTTCTCCCAGTACATTCCTCACCCCTTAATTTTATTTTTAAAATATCATCCCTTCATATTTCAACTCACCCTGTACCACGTTTGTATATGTATGTATATGTTCCCTCCAATTACCCTAAAACTGAGAAGTCTCATGAGTTACAAATATAATCTTTCCATGTAGAAATGTAAACAGTTCAAATTGAATAAGTATGATTTCTCATTCCCATTTGCCTTTTCATGCTTGTCTTGATTCTTGTATTTGGAAGTCAAATTTTCTATTCAACTCTAGTCTTTTCATCAAGAATCCTAGCTCCTTTGACCTCTGGAATATCATATTCCAAGCCTTTCAATCCCTTAATGTCGCAGCTGCTAAATCTTGTGTTATACTGATTGTGTTTTCATAATACTTGAATTGTTTCTTTCTGGCTTCTTGCAATATTTTCTCCTTGACCTGGGAACTCCGGAACTTGGCTACAATATTCCTAGGAATTTTCCTTTTGGGATCTCTTTCAGGAGATGATTGGTGGATTCTTTCAATTTCTATTTTACCCTCTGATTCTTGGATAAAAGGGCAGTTTTCCTTGATAATTTTTTGAAAGATTATGTCTAGGTTCTTTTTTTGATCATGGCTTTCAGGTAGTCCAATAATTTTTAAATTATCTCTCCTGGGTCTATTTTCCAGGTCAGTTGTTTTTACAATGAGATATTTCACACTGTCTTCTATTTTTTTCATTCTTTAGGTTCTGTTTTATAATATCTTGATTTCTCATAAAGTCATTAGCCTCCATTTGCTCCATTTTAA
The DNA here is from genome assembly GCF_028583685.1 of Petaurus breviceps papuanus. Taxonomy (NCBI): domain Eukaryota; kingdom Metazoa; phylum Chordata; class Mammalia; order Diprotodontia; family Petauridae; genus Petaurus; species Petaurus breviceps. Next base: position 4,235,312 of record NW_027187367.1, read on the forward strand.
TTTTGAAACAATTATTTTCTTCAGTGAGCTGTTGGACTCTTTTTTTTTTTTTTTGCTTTTTGGAGAGCAATTGGGGTTAAGTGACTTGCCCAAGGTCGCATGGCTAGTTTTTGTGTTAAATGTCTGAGGCCGGATTTGGACTCCTTTTCCATTTGTCCAATTCTGCTTTTTTAGGGTATTCTTCTCCTTATTGGCTTTTTGGACTTCTTTTACCATTTGCTTTAGTCTATTTTTTAAGGTATAATTTTCTTCAGCATTTTTCTGGTTCTCCTTTAGCAAGCTGTTGACTTGTTTTTCATTATTTTCTTTTATCACTCTCATTTCTTTTCCCATTTTTTCCCCTCTACTTCTCTTGATTTTCAAAATCCTTTTTGAGCTCTTCTGTAGTCTGTGACCAATTTTTTTTTTTGGAGGCTTTGGATGTAGGAGCTTTGACTTTGTTTTCTTCTGATCGTATGTTTGGATCTTCCTTGTCACCAAAGTAAGATTCTATATTCTGAATTTTTTTAACTACTGTTTGTTCATTTTCCCAGTCAATTACTTGACTTTTGAGCTCTTTGCTAAGGTAGGATTTTGCTTCCAATGTGGAAGTTGTACTTCAAGAGTTTTGTGCAGCTGTTTTCAGAGATACTTCTAGGGACCTGCACATTTTCAATTCTTTCAACTTGATATGATCAAAGGAGAGGTGTTTATTCCTCTCCTGGATTGTGCTCTGGTCTGTACGTGACTACAAGCACCCTTTTCTGCCTTGGAACTGTGAAGAGAATTCCCTCTTAACCACTGCCACAAGCTGTGACACACCAGCTCTCCTCCTCACCCCAGGAACACTACCCAGGACTTACCACCTAGATCAAAGCAGGACAAAGCGAGAGACTCCTGCCTCAGAGCCAGCAAAGAGATCCCTGTAATTGCTCTCATATCAGTCACTTGATCCCCCCACCATCTGTGGACTGAGAGCCTTGGAAGCAGCTTCTTCATTCATTTGCTTGGAGCAAATGGAAGCTAATGACTTTATGAGAAATCAAGATGCTGTTGAACAGATCCAAACAAATGAAAGAATAGAAGGCAATGTGAAATATCTCATGGGAAAAACCACTGACCTGGAAAATAGATCCAGGAGAGATCATTTAAAAATTATTGGACTACCTGAAAGCCATGATCAAAGAAAGAACCTAGAAATCATCCTCCCAAGAAATTCTCAAGGAAAACTGCCCTGATGTTTTAGAACCAGAGGGCAAAATAGAGGTTGAAAGAATCCACCGATTACCCCCTGAAAAAGATCCCTAAAAGAAAACTCCTAGGAATATTATAGCCAGGTCCCAGAATTCCCAGATCAAGGAGAGAATATTACAAGCAGCCAGGAAGAAACAATTTGAATACTGTGGAAACACAATCAGGATAACTCAGGATCTGGCAGCTTCTACACTGAGGGATCAAAGTGCTTAGAATGTGATATTTTGGAGGTCAAAGGAACTGGGATTAAAACCAAGTATCACCTACCCAGCAAAACTGAGTATCATGCTTCAGGGGAAAATATGGTCATTCAGTGGAATAAAGGACTTTCAAGCATTCTTGATGAAAAAACCAGAATTGAATAGAAAATTTGACATTCAGATACAAGAAGCAAGAGAAGCATGAGAAGGTAAACAGGGAAAAGAAATCATAAGGAACTTATCCAAGTTGAACTATTAACATTCCTACATGGAAAAACAATAATTGTAACTGATGAAACTTTTCTCAGTATGAAAATAGTTGAAGGGAATAGAAATAAATATGTGTGTATATATATATATATATATATATATATATATATATATATATATATAT
>NW_027187367.1:4237148-4308081 GCF_028583685.1 Petaurus breviceps papuanus
TATATATATATATATATATATATATATATATATATATATATATATATGAGGGTATATGGGCATATGAATACATATGTTAATGTGTGTATATATGTTTACAGGTATACATAGATAGAGGGCACAGGACCAATTGAATAGGAAGGGATGATACTTAAAAGGTGAAATCAAGAGGTGAGAGAGGAATATAATGAAAGGAGATGGGGAGAGACAGAATGGGGTAAACTATCTCATATAGAAGAGGTAAGGGAAAATGGTTACAATGGAAGGGAAGAATAAGAAGGTAAAAGGGCATTAATGGGTCAAGCTTATTCTCATTGAATTTGGCTTGGGGAGGGAATGACTTACACACTAAATAAGATATCTCACCCTTCAAGAGAGTAGGGGAGAAGGGGATGAGATGGGGGATGATGGAAGGGAGGGCAGGCTGGGGGGGAGGGAAGTTGGAAGCACCCACCTTTGAAAAGGGATGGGATTGGGGTGGCCAGGTGGCGCAGCGAGTAAGAGCACCGGCCCCAAAGTTGGTATGACATGGGATCAAGTCCAAGCTCAGATACTTAGCACCACACCCAGAAATAACTGGCCTTTTAACCTTGAGCAAGTTACTTAACCCCAGTTGCTTTAAAAAAAATTAATAATAATAGGGGTGGCTAGGTGGCGTAGTGAATAGAGCACTGGCCCTGGAGTCAGGAGGGCCTGGGTTCGGATCTGGCCTCAGACACTTAACACAAAAACTACCCATTTGACCCTGGGCAAATCCCTTAATCCCAACTGCCCTCCAAAAAAGCGAAAAAAAAAAAAGGGACGGGATCAAAATAGAGAATAGAACAAGTGGGAGGTGGGATAGGAGGGAGGGAAATATAGTCAGTATTTTACAATATATCTACTATGGTAATGTGTTTGTTTTTTTAAAGCAATTGGGGTTAAGCAACTTGCTCAAGGTTACACGGCCAGTTATTTTGTGTGGGTGCTAAGTATATGAGGCTGGAACCAATCTTTGGTCCTCCCGACTCTGGGGCTGGCGCTCTTACTCACTGCGCGAACCTGGCCGCCCCTATGGTAATGTTTTGCATTAGCTACACATGTACAACCTATACTGAATTGCTTATCTTCCCAGTAAGGGTGGGTGACAAGGGAGGAAGGGAATGAATCTGGAATTCAAATTTTAAAACCAAATGTTTAAATATACATATATATATATACATATATATACACACACACACACACATATATACATATATACACATACACACACATATATACACACTATTATTAATACTATTTTACATGTAATTGGGAAATAAGTTATACAGGCACTGGGGCATAGAGATCCACCTGCCCTACTGGAAAAGTCAAAGGGGGTATGGGAGAGGATACGGGAGAGAGCAGATTGGAGGAGGGGATATCCTGTGGAACTGCTATTTTGGGGTGGTGGGTAGTAGAAAAACGGGGAGAAAATTTGTAACTTAAAATCTAGTGGAAATGAATGATGTAAATCAGAAGCTAATAAAGCATTTGAAAAATAAAAAAAAAGAATTAAGAAGGGAATAAGAAGAAAAGTAAAGGTGAAGGAGGATAGCCAGTGAGAAAGGCACAGATGAAAATTAAACCCATAATTGCTGATAAGATAACCAAGGGCGAATATAAATAGCAAAGAGAAGAAGCAAAAGACAGAGCTTTAAGGCGCAGGGTATGGATAATGATCCAGCAAAGGAGACTAAAAAAAATTGTCAAATATGTAAGAGGAAAACCGAGAGGAAGCAATGTGGAAACCCAGAGAGCGGAGAGAATATCTAGGAGTAGAAGATGATTCTTATGTTTTCATGTTCTTAGATTAAAAAAAAAAGACTTTGGAGATAATGAGGCAGATTTACAGGAAAATGACAAATTGTGAGAGGTGGAGAGGATCTTCATAGTACTTCTGAACAAGGGGAACTAGTGGGGAAACTGGAGTCCCTCTCTCGATTAGGTTTAGGGAAATTAGGATTAGAGTTAAGAGAACAATCCTCCCATATATAAAAAAAATAGCATCTCCCACTTGTAAGGAATGTCCTTCAATGTAGAGGATAGAATCATACATGGAAAAGAAGCTTAGATTGGGTCTCACCCATAGTATGCATATGTACAAGGAGTGCATATCTGTAATATACTAATTGACTTGGGTGTATCAGTATTATATAGTTTAAGTGGCTAGTTCTGATGGGGAACTTGGTTTCGTGCTTGAAATCCTCTCAGCTAGTTGACTACAGCAAACCAAAGTTAAACTATCTCAATGCCATTCTTCATTTACAGCACCCCTTCCCAGGCTCTCACTTGAGTGGCTCAAGTTTGGTTGAAGGATTTCTCCTATTATCCTATGGGATAATATCATTATCCTATGGGATAATGAAGATTTATAAATTTTCTCTGTCCCATGAATATTTAGGCCCACCTCTCCTCGCCATCTCAACTTGTGCTGAGGAAGAGTAATGTTTCCCTTTAAGAGCAAAAATCTCTTCTCTCTCCCCTTAACCCTGGCAAAAATCCATGACCACTTATTTTTTTTAAACATATATCAATGGAAATAAGTTTATAAACTAGGGAGAGACAGAAATCTATTGGAGAAAGGTTTATGGGGATGCCCACTAGAGGAAGCTTATAAGGGTATGCAATAGACTTCTTTTCCTTTAGCTCCTTCTCCAGGATGAAGGGAAATTAGTAAGTATACATTTGGATAATTAATGGAGGGCCTCTCATTGGCTAGAGATGGAAAAAAGAAAAAGAAATAAATAGGTGTCAATGACTCCATGTGTGTGCTCATGATCAGCTCACTCCACAATCAGCTGCTCCCACTGGCACCATCTTGCAGCTCTTAATCACCATCAACCACAACAGCAAGCCACACAGAGTCTCAGAAATTGAGATGAAAGATACCTAGAGAAAGGATATGTCACTCTGATTCCTTAGTCTCAGTTATTTATTCTTCCACATAGCTTAACAAGTTGGATTTAATCTTTCTTCCCAGCATCCTCTCTAAGACCAACATCATTAGTTCTGTGACTCATGGGTAAAAGTCTACTTGGTTAGTTTCAAGGATCTGATGAGATTCTTAAGGAAAATAAATGGTGTTAGTAGTAGGCCCCAGTCTTATATTTCCTAAGTGCTATTTGAAATTTTAAAAGCCAGCAAAAACGGTGACATAAAGCTATCCTCAGACTGGTCTTCTAAATCTGCATGGTAGCACAGGAATATTGGCAAGACTTTAAAGTTTAACCACATTCAGAGAAATGTGACTTTTTGAAGTGTTAGGGGTGAAGAGAGTATGTGGTGAAAGCTTGAAAAGAGTTTAGAACATTGTCAACTAATGGTTGCAAGGGCTGCATTTCTTTTGTTTTAACATGCACTTACTACTTGGCTATCTTTATTTGCCAGCTCCTTACTCCTAAAGTCATTACAAGCCAGAGGTTAGTAGCAGAGTATACACTCTCCTTATGTAATTGGTTTGGTTTGTTGCATTTAAGATGATCATAAACATAACAAAAATCAGTAACCATCTTCTAGTTTAACATTTAAGGTTTTTCCACAGGAAATTTAAATGGAGGATTATAGTTTTGGTGCCAAGATGTTTTCCCAAAAAGTTGTGTCAAACTCTACCCAGTGTTAATATTTTCATGTATAGCTATGAGATGTACCCAGAAATAGTAAAATACTTTGCTGCATGTAGACATACCTGTGGTAATATTACAACAAATGGATACATGAATGAAAATCTTTAAATGCTTTATTTGAAAATACAAACACAAGGGGCGACTAGGTGGTGCAGTGAATAGAACACTGGCCCTGGAGTCAGGAGGACCTGAGTTCAAATCCAGCCTCAGACAACACAAAAACTAGCTGTGTGACTTTGGGCAAGTCACTTAACCCCAATTGCCCTTCAAAAAGCAAAAAGAAAGAAAGAAAATACAAACATGATTTTAAAATATTTTAAACTCATCTACATAGCAAACAAAAATTACATCTTTTTGTACATTTTTGTGATAGTAATGGAATGTGGAGATTCCCCTGTATTGGGCTTGGTTTTCAAATTGATTGTGTTAAAACCCAGAGCTTGTTAATCCCACCTGTGGGATGGACTTGTTGATGTGAAAAGAAAGTCCTGAACTGGGAGGAGCTGGTGATGTAGATTTGGAGAGACAAGTGAGAGGCAGAAGATCTTTTTTGGAAGCGGCACCCACGTGGAGGCAGAGAGAGACTGAGAAGGATTGCTGAGAGCCACTTTGAATTGCCCTGGACTTTTGAGACCTGCCCCCTGAGCTGCCAAGGACTGAGGAGACATGGCTGTTTTGCTGGTACTTTGTCTGTCTGTTTTGATGTTGTTTTGCCAGATTTGTCCACTGGTGAAGGACAGTGCTGTTGTTGCAGGGGTCTGGAGACTGTCCTGCAGACAGAATGAATACTGTCCACTGGTGAAGGACAGTGCTGTTGTTGCAGAGGTCTGGAACCTGGCTGTTGGTTCAGAGCTCCTGAGACTGTTCTGCAGACAGAGAGTGAATTCTGTCCACTGGTGAAGGCCTATGCTGTTGTTGTAGAGGTTTTGGAACCTTGCTGTTGGTTCAGAAGCCCTGAAGAAGGATTTTCTTGTTGTATGTTTACAGAATTCCTGGAAGAGGATTTTGGTAATGTTTTCAGGGGTCCTAGGACTGTTCTGCAGACAGAGAATGAATTAATGAAGGCACTGGCAATGTATCTTGTGGTCTTGCTAAGCTTTGTCTCCCCAAGAACAAAGATTGCTGAGAACTTGCCTCTGGTCAAGATGAAGAAAAGACCTCTCTTTGGGTATTAAATGCTGTGCTTAAGCTTGTAACTCTGGGGTAGATTCAATTGTGATCCAAGGGTGGGGAACTTTTGACTTTTTTTGTGCTCTGTGATTGAACAAATGAATGTACTTTACTTATGATTGGAAACTAATCTCCATTTGAGAAGAGGGACTTTGTGATTGACTAAATGAATGTACTGCCTAGGGGTGGAGTAGTATTTAGAAGAGGGACTTTGCGATTGATTAAATGAATGTAATGTCCAGGGGTGGGGTAGTACTTGATTGAATTACACTTGGTAAATGCTGTATTTTGAATGATGCTATATTTTGATTTTCTCTGTTCTTGATTTTTCACTGAATAAAATGGAGAGCACCTATGCTGGTATTTTGAACCTTGTTGCTTTTGCTTGGCTTTACACAGGTCCCCTAAGGACCCTTGACCGCTGCAAAGTGTACAATAAACTTTTACAACTCTGACTCCAAGTTGGCTTGGGCTGAATTCTTTCAAGACTGAATCGAAGGCTTTTTGGTCTTAGATAAGATCAGAGTTCCTGCTGAACCTATTGTGAGCTATCCCTCATCATATGTATCCTGTTTTTTAGTATCTTCCCTCTCCCCTCCAATGTAGGTTAAAATATAAACTCCAGTAGAGCATAGACTATTCCTCTTTCCTTTCTGTAGCATTACTACAACATAGCACTTTGCACATAGTAGCCTCACAAGGCTGGATAAAGCTTGGGCTAATTAATATGTTGGCACAGTCTGGAAGAGCATTCCCACTGATTCTTCTCTTTCCCCTCAAGTTCTGTGTTCCATGCAAGCCTAGGCATATAAACAATTGTTCCTGAAGGAGGGGGAAATGAGAGTACTCAACTGGATTCACTGAAAGGGTGGTCAGGGAGTCCCTCTATATTTTGTGCAACGATCTAAACGATGTAATGGAAGTGGCAATTTATTTTGATTTCAAAGCATTTGGAGTAGGAGATCGAAGGTGAGAGAATCACTACTGAGCTTGCAAGAATTGGCAGGTTTATCAGACTGGAGAAGATCAATGTAATGGGTGCATGGGATGGTTACCCAAATAACATGCCTCATACTTTTTACATATGGATACTTACTCTCTGGGCTCGTTTAAATCACTCTAAATCTGTAGCAAGTCTAGGTTTCTAGAACAGGACTATCTTGTGGACCTTTCTTAGGTCCTAGGGATAAACTTGTAGGGGGAAGTAGTAGTAACTTTATAGTGGTAGGTAGGGGGAATATAATCGTCCCTACTCACCACTGTTGCTCTTGAGCCTCCACCAATGTGCTTCCATTTACATAAAACTAGCCACTCATAATAATGACACATTTATATAACAATAAGTCAAAAGAAATAAAGTCCAGGTACTCAAAGATTAAAGCAAGTACATGCATAATAAAGCTTATCACAATTCATATGTAAAGTTGGTCACATTCTCACTTTATTGATGCACTCAGTTTCTGTGAAGTGTGGACACACATAGAAACCTTCCAAGGAGGCATATGAGTGAGGAAAAGCCATGTTTTTGAGACAATTCATAACTCTAGAATTGTAAACTTTAATTTTTTTTTTGTCTCAGGAATAGTCCATTGAAGTTCCTTGATGAACATAGCTTTGGTGTGGAACAGATGATTTCACAGATAGATCTTTGATGTAATTAAGTAACACCTCACTGGGCACTACATCTCAGCCAGACTACTTAATCTTTTGGGTGACTTCTCTGGTTTTCTGCTTCTAAAATATTCCTCTGTTCAGTTGAATTTAATCTTCAGGAACAATTTTATCAATTCTAGATTCAAGTTTAGCTAATGCAATTCTGATCTGTTCTTTTATTTCTCTTATTATTCTGAGTTCAGACTGTCTTCTTCTGTGAACTTTATCATTAGGAACCAAAAATCTCATCTTCTATCTATGTTCAGATAACTTACATTTGTCCTTTAACCATAAAACAGTTCTGATCTCCATATCTCATCAGGATACTATAGCTTTGTCACATTCAAAAATGAACCATACAGGGGCAAGTAGGTGGATAGAATACCAGCCTGGGAGCTAGAAAGACCTGAGTTCAAATCCAGTCTCAGACACTTTATAGTTGTATGACTCTGGGCAAGTCACTTAATCCCAATTGCCTCCAAAAAGAAAAAAAAATGAACCACACAGTCTCAGAAACTCAGCATGAGAGTAAATGTAACTCAGAACTCACCACCTTATATGAACAAGATGAGTAGGGACTACTTTGCACTTTTATCTGTATCCCTTTGTCAGGGCTCCACAAGTGCTTGTTGAATATTAGATAAATACAGTACAATGATTTAGAGGCTAGAATCAGAACATATGTTTACTGATGCATTATTCCTTTCTTTCTCAGGGTACCCCAAGCTTTGGTACAATTTAACTGCAGCCTCCTACCCTGAACTGAAAAAGTTTTCATATATGATCCATGGCTACTTAAATAACAGGAAATTCCTGTCCTTTGACATCAAGAGTCAAAATGTGAATTTGAAGTCATTGGAGAAAGAAGATATTGAATATCTCATAGAGAAGGAGAAGGAGCTGGAAGAAATCCTTTGGGTCATTGACCAAAATAGTGAGAAGAAAAAAAGTATGAAGTTTTGTGTGTGTGTGTTGGGATGGGGGAGTTGTATATTCACTGTGGGACCTAGATGGTAGGCATAAGAAAGTATCAAATACAGTGTAATAACTTGTTGGGGTCAGGTTCTCATACTCTCCAGGTCATTCTGGGCTGTGAACTCCAAATGAATGGCTATGTCAGGGGCTTCTGGAACTGCCGATATAATGGACAGGACTTCCTCAGTTTATCCCTGGAAAACCTGACCTGGACAGGAGTCAGTCCTGAGGCCCAGGAAGTCAAGAAAATTTTGGAGAAGAACAAGTCCCAACTGGATATCCGGACCTATGTTCTGGGGCACTGTCCTGCTTATCTCAGGAATTACCAGAGGCAAAATCCAGAGGAGATAGGTATTAAACACCTAGAGACAGGTGTCTCCACTCACAACTCCAAGAACTTCCCTAATCCTGCCTCCAGTTCTGTGTCTGAGCTTGAAGGGTGACAGGGTAGTATTCTGACTTAAAGTAGCCTCTTTTATTTCAGAGACGGCAATACCTATCTTACATCTACCTAGTTCTACAACATCTGGGAGTATGCCCACTGGCACCAACAGTAGAGCTTTCACTGGAATTGTTACTGTCATCTCCATCATAATTCTTGCAGTTGTCAGGTATGAGGAATCATTAGATGGAGCAGGGAGATAACTGCACTGGAGATAGGCAAACTGCTTTTCTAGACCCTTATAATATCTTTTCTATGTGAAGAGTATAAAAGTCTATTGTCCAGCATTTATTATTCTCTAAACACCATCTTCCTGTCCCCTTGGCCATATTTCCTTAATAAATTAATACCGAGGGGCGGCCAGGTGGCTCAGTGAGTAAGAGCACCAGCTCCAGTGTTGGAATGACCTGGGGATCAAATCTGGGCTCAGATACTTAGTACCACACCCAGAAATAACTGGATGTGTAACCTTGAGCAAGTTACTTAACCCTGATTGCTTTAAAAAAATAAATTAATACCTTAGGTGACCCTCCTCTTATTCTTTCACTCCTAGAATGTGAAATCCTCTTAAGAACAACTCAGACAATTATGAGTTTTTTTCATGGGACCTTGGAGGGGGTAATTAGTGGTAGAGAAGGCACAGAACAATTCATTTTTGAGTGCTAGGAACAGTATACTCTATTATAGAACTCTTCCAATTATTGTTGGACAAGGGCATCTGCACAGAGAGACAGGAGATGGAAAGCATCTTGGGTGGCTCTGGCAAAATCACAAAGCTCTTTTTCTGACTGCTCCCCCTCCCCCTTTTCCCCCCAGTTTCTTTCTTTTTTTTTTTTTTAAAGCAATTGGGGTTAAGTAACTTGCTCAAGGTTACACGGCCAGTTATTTCTGGGTGTGGTGCTGAGTGTCTGAGCCCGGGATTCAATCTCCAGGTCATCCCGACACTGGAGCCAGTGCTCTTACTCGCTGAGCCCCCTGGCTGCCCCTTCCCCCCAGTTTCTTAAGAAAGGAAAGGTCCATGTTTTTTTGTTTTTGTTTTTGTTTTGTTTTGTTTTGTTTGCCTTTTTGGAGGGCAATTGGGGTTAAGTAACTTGCCCAAGGTTATACAGCTAGTGTTTTTTGGTTTTTGTTTTTTTTGTTTTTTATGTGTTAAGTGTCTGAGGCCGGAACTGAACTCGGGTCCTCCTGACCCTGGGGCCGGCACTTTACTCACTGTGCCACCAAACCGCCCCGAGGTCCATGTTTTTAATACTAATATTGTAAGTGTTCCTATATGGCAGCAGAGCGTGCCATACCACTACCTCTGAAGCTAAATACTAAACACTAAAAATGAATATCACACACAGGGTGATAGAGATAGATGGTGAATGTGAGCAGGCTGCAATACATAGCCAATAAGGACTTTTGAGAAAAGAATAGGGGCAAAGGCCTTCATCAGAGAGCTGTATGGTAATAGGAGAAGATAAACTGGTCTTGTGGCAAGAGTAATGACAGGTAGCTGAGCAGAGTGCTCCACTGGTATCTTTCAGGTAGGAAGAAGCAAGGAAGACCCCTAGCCTATTGGGTAAACCTCTTCAGGTGAACTTTGGGGAGGATATGGAGATGAAGCCTGCAGGACAGGAAGGCATGAACAGTTAGCAGAAGGTTCCTCAAGTTACTTATGGTCAGCTCTCCTTCCTAAACTCATAGCCTCAACATTTAAGGTTAAGAGGAGAGAAAGAGTGCACCCTGGGGAACTGACTTCTTGGGACTGGTGTTGATGTATGAGATGCCATCAAGGACAAGGTTAGAAGGCAAAGGTCAACAACAAAATACCACTCTGCTGATCTCCCAACTCCCCCCCCCTAAAAAAAAAAAAGCAAATCCCTGTCCTGACTCCTTGACCCTTCCTGCCTCCTGTATCTGTGAACTAGAGAATGGGAAAGATTTAATTCGGACAGGCAGAAGGAATAGTGAAGGGAATGGCAGACAAAAAAAAGCTAATACCTGGGGTGGCCAGATGGCGCAGTGAGTAAAAGCACCAGCCTCAGAGTCAGGATGACCTGAAATTGAGTCTGGGCTCAGATACTTAGCACCACACCCAGAAATAACTGGCCGTGTAACCTTGAGCAAGTTACTATACCCCAATTGCTTTAAAAAAAAATTTTTTTAAAGCTAATACCATTTTAAACTTCATGAAGGAATATATAAAATACAGTAATAAAGAGGTAAGAGTCCTGCTGTGCTCAACCCTAATAAGATCACATCTGCAGTATTAGATTCTGTATTGCGGAGACATCATTTAGTATGGATATTAATAAGTTGAGGAGGGCTACCAGAGTGGTGAAGTGACTTGCTTCCATATCATATGTAAATCAGCTGAAGGAAAAGGTGTTAGTGAACCTGAAGAAAAGTCTCAGAAGTAGGGGAGGGGGACCATGATAATTCTCTTCAATTACTGGAAGAGATTTCGTGTGGAAGAGGGATTAGGTATGTTCTATTATGCCCCAGAGAGGAGATCCAGGAGCAAGTGATACAAGTTGCAAAGAGGTTAATTTAGGTTTGATGTTGTGAGTGCGGTTGGGGAATGAATCATCCCAAACTGGGTCTTCAAGCAGGGACTGGATGACCACTTGTCCAAATATAGTGGGGGCTCCTTTTCAAGCTTGGATTAGACTAAATGGCCTCTAAGTTCCCTGCTATCTCTCAAATTTTATAGTTCTGTGAAATGTTGTGGGGGTCAACTATGGGGATGTTCTAAGAAGTTTTGGTTTCTTTCTATAGATGATGGAAAATTTTTGAAGGCCTTTGACCAATGGAACAAGAATCCATTCCTCATCAAGGAGAAATATAACTGAATAGGAATACATGGAGTCCTTTTCTATCAGAGCAACCTTTCTCCAATAAAAACTCTGAAGAGCCATTTAAACAACAATGCTGTCACAACATTCCAGTTTAAATGGGGAATAGAACCACTCTCCAAAAGTCTTAAATGACAACCACTACTCTTCTAATTCCCTATCAGTACTGTAGTATAAGGGGCAGCTAAGGTATGACAATGGATAGAAAGCTGGGTCTGGAGTCAGGCAGGAACTAAATTCAAATCCAGGTTAAAAAAAATCCAGGTACAAACAATCATGAAGAGTCATACGTGTCTATATGGGAAAGGTAAAAGTGTGGTTTCTCAGAGACTGTCTGCTAAAGTAAGTCCTTAGGTCTAAGGCCTAAGTTTTCATTTTTTTATCAGAAATTATGTAACTTTGAAACTTTAGAAATCTTTCTGTATAGTTGCTCCATTCTAGTCAGTCCTTCTCACCCAGTTTACCATAAAAGAGTTAAATTTCTATAGACCTGCAAGAATTGCTGAACAAGACTACAAATAAGGGAGAACAGGCAGTAACCTTGGAAAAGAAGCTCAGTCCCTGGTTCCCAGACAAAAACTCATAGATAATACTAAAAATAATGAAGAATGGAAGGAGCTGGCAGCAGCAGGTGGATTTGACCAATCAAGGGACAGACAGTAGCCTTGGGACCCTCAAGTCCAGATAAGAATGTATCAAGGGTAGACTGAAATGAGGGCTCCAGTATTCTGAGGTTGTAATACACTGATGTAATGGACCTAATGTATTATGTAACAAGATTAGAGCCTCATTAGTAATAATTATGTTAATATTCATAACCCTTGCTTATTTAACCCAGCTTTAGCTTATGTACGGTGTCCTCCTCTCTCTCGGTGCTGTCCCAGAGACTGGACCACCCGCTTCTCACGAGATTCTAATAAATCTTTCTACCTTCACTTTAAGAGGTCTCTGAGTAGTCAATTTGGGTTAGGGTCTCCGTATCCCACACATGTCTGAACAGCAACTGTACTGTAAATCTACCTGCTATAACTTCTCTTCCCCTCTTGTGTCTCTATTACTCCTTTCTTTGTATTCTGCATGTAAAAAATGCCTATTGCAACTTTCCTTATTGTTCCTGTGTTCAAGTTGGTTTGAATGTAAGCAATGGTTAGGGAAGCAGAAGAAAATAAGGTGGGGATGAAAGTGAGAAAGCTTTAATTCAATTAAATATTTCAACATTTTTTAAAGAGACTGCTGTGTGCAGACGGATGGATACTGGGAGAGATACAAAGTTTAAATTTAGACAGGACCTTTGCTCTAATTGAACGTAGAGTCAAAAAGAAAATTATAATACAAAAAAGGACAATAAAATTGTTACATTAAAATTCATAAGTTCTTTGGAATTGTGGTTGGTCTTTGTGTTGATCAGAATTCAACACAACTTTCAAAGCTGGTCTGCTTGTTTACTTCTGCTTTTATTTTTTTGGAGGGAAGAAGGCAGGGCAATTGGGATTAGGTGACTTGCTCAAGGTCACATATACATACATAAACATATATATATTTTAACTCTGAATCAAAGAAATTTGTGGTTTTATGAAATCCTCTTTAAGTTTTTTGAATGTGTGTGTTGAAGATTGTAGAGTTTCTAATTTTTTGAAAGGAACTTTTTTTGTTTGAATTTCTTTATTTATTTTTCAGTTTTCAACATTTATTTCCGCAAGATTTTGCATTACACATTTTCTCTCCATTTTTCCCCTACCCCCCACACCAAGATGGCAAGCATACTAAATACTCCTCCCCTCAATCTGCCCTCTCTTACATCATCCTCCCTTTTATCCCCTTCCTCCCTACTTTCCTCCAGGGTGAGATACCCAATTGAGTGTGTATGTTATTCCCTCCTTAAGTCTAATTCAATGAGAGTAAGGTTGACTTATTCCCTTTCACTTCCCTGCTCTTCTGCTCCATTTTAACAGTCTTTTTCTGCTTCCTTTATGTGAGATAATCCACCCCATTCTATCTCTCTCCCTCTCCTGCTCCCAATATATTCCTCTCTCACTTCTTAATTTTATTTTTTATATATCATCTTTTCACATTCAACTCACCCTGTGCCCTCTATGTATACATGTACACACATATACATATACACATAACCCATCTACACATACATATATATGTATGTATGTATGTACATACATATATACTTATATATTCCCTTCAACTATGCTCACACTGAGAAAAGTCTCATGAGTTACAAATATCATCTTTCCATGTAGGAATATAAGTTGTTCAACATTAATAAGTTCCTTATGATTTCTCTTTCCTGTTTACCTTTTCATGCTTCCCTTGCTTCTTGTATTTGAAAGTCAAATTTTCTGTTCAGCTCTGGTCTTTTCATCAAGAATGCTTGAAAGTCCTCTATTTCACTGAATATCCATATTTTCCATGGAAGTATTATACTCAGTTTTGCTTTGTTAAAGCATACAGTATTTTTGAATTCAATTTTGTTTTATCTTCATTTTCAAATTTCCTTCCAACCCTCTCCCTGACCCTTTGAGAAAGCAAGAAAAATAAAACCCATTACAAATATGCATTGACATACAAAATAAATTTCTGCATTGGTCATGTTCCAAGAAAAAAAAAAAAAGAAAATATGCTTCAATCTAAAATCCAATTCCAGTTTTCTATCCGGAGGTAGATAACGTATTTCATCATAAGTTCTTTGGAATTGTGTTTGGTCTTTGTGTTGATCAGAGTTCAACACATTAACTTTTAAAGCTGTTCTGCTTGTTTAATTCTGCTTTTATTTTTTTGGAGAGGAGAAGGAAGGACAATTGGGGTTAAGTGACTTTCCCAAGGTCACACAGCTAGTAAGTGTTAAGTGTCTGAGGCCAGATTTGAACTCAGGTCCTCCTGATTCCAGGGCCGGTGCTCTATTCACTATGCCACCTAGCCACTCCCTTTCACTATTTCTTAAAGTACTCCATTATCTATCCATAATCATGATGTATGACTACAGACCATAATTTGTTCTGTCATTCCCCATTTGCTGTTCACCCACTTTCTATTTGTTTTGTTTAGCAGAGCTGTTATTTCTTTGTATACATAGGTTTAGTTCCTCTTTCTCTGATCTCTTTAGAGGACAAGCCTAACTAGTGGTATTATGGGTTCAAAGGCACAGTTTAATAGCTTTTGTGCATAGTTCCAAATTGATTTCAAGGGTGGTGGCAGGGGCAGTAGGTAGTGCAGTAGATAGAGCACTGGCCCTGAAGTTGAGAAGTTGAGTTCAAATCTGGCCTCATACACTTGACACTAGCTGTGTGACCCTGGACAAGTCACCTAACTCTGACAGACTCACCAAAAAAAAAAAAAGAGTGGTGATACCAATTCTCAACTTCAACAGTGTGTGATTCTCCTTTGACCTCCAGGATACTATATTCCAAGCCATTTGATCCCTTAATGTTGAAGTTGCTAGATCTTGTGTTATCCTGATTATGTTTCCACAATATTCAAATTGTTTCTTCCTGACTGCTTGTAATATTTTCTCCTTGACCTGGGAACTCTGGAATGTGGCTATAATATCCTTAGGAGTTTTCTTTTGGGGATCTTTTTCAAGAGGTGATTGGTGAATTCTTTTAATTTCTATTTTACCCTCTGGTTCTAGAATATCAGGGCAGTTTTCTTTGATAATTTCTTGAAAGACAGTGTCTAGGCTCTTTTTTCCATCATGACTTTCTGGTAGTCCAAAAATTTTTAAATTCTCTCTCCTGGATCTATTTTCCAGGTCAATGGTTTTTCCAATGAGATATTTCACATTGCCTTCTATTTTTTCATTATTTTGGTGCGTTTTGTAATATTTTGATTTCTTATAAAGTCATTAGCCTCCATTTGCTCCATTTTAATTTTGAAGGAATTATTTTCTTCAGGTAGCTTTTGAAATTCATCTTCCATCTGGCCAAATCTGCTTTTTAAGGCATTCTTCTCATTGGCTTTTTTGGACCTCTTTTGCCATTTTAGTTAGTCTATTTTTTAAGGTATTTTCTTCAGTATTTTTGGGGGTCTTCTATAGCAAGCTGTTGACTCATTTTTCATGATTTTCTTGCATCATTCTCATTTCTCTTCCCAATTTTTCCTCTACTTCTCTTACTTGATTTTCAAAATCCTTCTTGAGCTCCTCCATGGTCTGTGACCAGTTTGTATTTTTCTTGGAGGCTTTTGATGCAGGAGTTTTGACTTTGTTGTCTTCTTCTGGTTCTGTTTTGATCATGTTTATCACCAAAAATGATTCTATACTTTGATTTTACTTCCTCTATTTGCTCATCTTGCCAGCCTATTACTTGACTTTTGAGCTCTTTGCCATGGTAGAACTCTGCTTGCAGAGTGGAGAGTGCTGTGTCCCAAATTTCTGGGGTTTTGAACAGTTTTCAGCAGAACTTCTAGGCACCTACCTCTGAACTGTGAGGAGGATTGACTCTACAGCCTCAACAAGCTCTGTCAGGCCAGCACTCCTCACCCCAGGACTGCCACCCAAGACTGCAACCCAGATTCAAGCAGGACAAAGCAAGAGAATCTTGTCTCAGTGCCAGCAAAGAGAATCCTGCAGTTACCCTTTGGACAGACACTTGGTCCCCCCACAATCTTTGGACCTGTTGTTCAGGAGACAGTCTCTAAGGCAGTGGCTGCAAACCCTGTGACCTCTGCTGCCCTGAGGGCAGGGGCCGTACTGGAAATCACCACAGTTGCCAGTGATTCACTCTCCTGAAATCTGCTCCAGCCAGTGTAGGCCATGCTGGCCCATCCAGGACTGCCCATCTACTCCCAGCTAGGTGCGATAAACCCTCCTTGTCGGCCTGTCAGGCTGCCTTCAGTGGGAGACTTGTTTCTCTCTGTCACTGGGTTCTGTAGCACTAAAATTTGTTTAGTCATTTTCTACAGGTTTTGGAGGTGGTTGGAGGGAGATCAAACAAGTTCCTACTTTTACTTCACCATCTTGGCTCCACCCCAGGAACTTTTTTTTTTTTTGCTTTTTTTGGGAGGGCAATTGGGGTGATTTGTCCAAGGTCACATGGCTAGATTTTGTGTTAAGTGTCTGAGGCCAAATTTGAACTCAGGTCCTCCTGACTCCAGGGCTGGTGCTCTATTCACTGCACCACCTAGCCGCCCAGGAACCTTTTTTTAAAAGCACCCAAGAGAGACATAAAACTAAGTAAGGTCTGAGATAGAAAGGGTCCTTAATGATTGGGAGGATGAGAGAAAACTTCAAGGAACAGGAAGTATTTGAGATGGCCCTTAAAGCTAGATAAGAATTTAGTAGGCAGAGAAGGGGTTTGTTGGAATCTTATTCATTAAGAAGTAGGGACTCCAAATTTTTGAGCACAGTAATATGACATACAGAAGGATGGCAAGGAAAGAAAATGGAAACTCTTAAGAGAAGACCTATTTAGAATCTACTGAAATTTCCTAGGCAAGTGGTAATGAGAATCCATTCTATAGATGTAGCAGAGCTAATAAATAGGATGGAATGGTAGCCAGAGATATATTAAAAAGAAAAGTTGAAAACAGGTAGAAGGGCTGAGTAATTTTGTGGTTCAGTCAGACCCCAGAGCAAGCAGTATCTCTGACAAAAGTCTATCCTCTTGATCTCTGGTCATGATGAGACAATACCAGTCCTCGAAGAACAAAGCAAAGGTATTCCCTATGCCCTCTTATGCAAGGTCTGGAATAACTGTTTGCCTCCATGTGCAGTGCTCTTTTTTTTTTGCATTTATTTTTATTAGTATTATTTTGAAATATTCTTTCATGCGGTTAGTAATAGTTTATAGGTGGTTTGGTTTTTTAGTTTGTTATTTTCCTTTTTTGAGAATTGCTTATTCATACCCTTTGACCACTCACATTTTGAGGAATGACTTTTACTTTTAAAATTTCTTTAAATATTCTACATATCTTGGGTCTTTTTTGCTTGATACAACTGAGGCCCAATTTATAGAGGACAAGATTCATTGTTAGCAAAATCCACATTTCAAATTCTTTTATTGGTAATTTGGGATTTTCCAGTCTGGTTAGATCATTGTTCTTAGGTCAAAATGTGGCTCATACTAGGAAAAGTGTCAGCTCTGCATTTTCTTTTTGTTCAGTTATCTTTATATTATTAATGCTATCTTTAATCTAGAAATCTTTTTAAATCATTTGTCTGTGAGTGTTAGTGCAGTTCAATCAGAGAAAATATTCTATAAATTCACTTAACCTTATAATACATCACATTATGCAAAAATAGAACAAGGAAGTGAGGATTCTACTGTTAGTCCATGACATTACAGAACTTCTGCTCTTCCCTCAGGATACCTGAAATACTGTATTTAGCCTTGTCTGACACATGGAGCAAGTGAGAGCATCAGTATCAATCTATATATTAAATAATGTTAAAGGTTAATTTCTCCTTCTCCTTTTTTAAGTTTCTCCTCCAGTGTCAGGGTAGTGTGATTTGTGATAGGAAGAAATTTCCACTTTTTAAAAAAGATCCACCCAGCCTTCCTGTCATTCCCTGAAGTTCCACTAATGGAAATCCTGTCCTTCAGTTTATGGCTTTTCTCCTTCAAATGTCCCCAGCCCAGGATGATCAAAAAAGTCCAGGGTTAGAACAGCACGACTGGTTTTGATGCAGCTTGGGGTTTTTGGGAACCCCAAAATATCAAGGTACAGGGCAGCATCCTGCTGGAAGGAATTCACACTCAAACAGTCTTCCAGTCAAAGTGGCAAGGTCACAGTGCCCTTTTTAACAAAGATCCATACCCTCTAAACTCAACAAGTTTACTAGGTGACTCCTCCCATGGCTCAGCTCAGTTCAAGTCTTGCTACATTTCCTGTTTCCCCACCCCTGCCCCAACCTTAAAGCAAAAGAAACATCAGGCCATGGTTCTTTCACTTGGCAATTTCTTGACAACATCTCTCCCATTTTTTAGGGTGTTTCAAGGATAACTGACAGCAGCTTTGTAATCACATACATTCCTGTCAATAAAATGAGGGAGCTGGACTTAGAACAATAACCTCTCCCTCCACCTCAGGCCTCTGAAAGTCCCAACAGTCCTCTGTTGAGTCATTTGCTATGTTCTTTCTGATTTTTTTTTTTAAATCTTTCCTGGAGCTATGGACCATATTTGTATATTGGAATCAGAAGACCTGGATCAACAATGCAGTATTCACAATGCCTAGGGTGACTATAAATATGCCAATATGGTTAGTAATCACAAAATATAACAGGCTTTCTACATGGGGGACAAAGCTAGAATAAAGTCAAAGCCATCATAGTAGCTATGGAGTTGGCACACATAGTTAATGCAGTAAACACCCACATTAAAACAGAAAAGGCTACCTCAGGCAAAGATTCTAATTCACAGCAACTGCTCAGCTCCCTCCTAGCAGCTTCGGCCCTCCCCTTCTGTACCCCCTGCAGGTCCCCTCCTGGCAGTCCTCAGCAGGAGTCCTTGCAGAAATTCTGGCTGGCTCAAAAAAAAAAGGAGTTCTTGCCACCACCACCTCTGCTGCTTCCAGTTACCTTGCTGGCTCCAGCTCTGGCTTCCTCCTGCCCCACCCCTTCCTGTTACATCAGCAAGTTCAGGAGACATGAAAGATCTCCAGATCCCATAACCATTACAAGACCTCACTTAGAATTCAATGCAGTGATGTTAGCTAAGTTTCTTGACCTTTGTGGGCCTCAGTTTCTTTATCAGTAAAATCAAGGAGTTCAACCAGATGATTTCCAAAGTCCCCTTTCAGCTCTAAATACTGTGACTGTGGCCCTAATGTGTTAATGCCTTAAAGCAGAGAAGACAGTTTGCCCTGTCTTTGATTCAGTTTGGGGCTGACTGGTCCAAAATGGAGCTTGCAGAGTTTATGCTATATCTAGGGTTAATTTCCCATTGCCTTTCCCCATTAGGCAGTAGGCCACCAGAGTACTCTAAATGTTAGTCTTCAGTATGAAGTCAGGTACATGGTAACAGTGGATGAACCAGCTCATTTCATTACAGTTTTGGAGGACTGAAATAAAATAATAATGAAAATTCAGAGTTGACTTCACCAAGCTGGGTTCCAGGTTCAGCTCTACACAAGGGGGATCACTTGTGTAACCAAACACAAACCTTTTCAAAAAACCTTTGGTAGGGGGTCACCCTTGGGAGCTCTGGCTTACCACAGGTCTTAGGAAATATGGTTAAAGATCCCAGAGGTTGGGGCATCTAGGTGATGCAGTGAATAGAGCACCTGCCCTGGAGTCAGGAGGACCTGAGTTCAAATCTGACCTCAGACACAACACAAAAAACTAGCTGTGCAACCTTGGGCAAGTCACTTAACCCCAATTTCCCCTCCAAAAAAAAAAAAAAGATCCCAGAGGTTACTGCTCTTTAAATTCCCCATTTCCAGCAAGAATGAGGGAATTGAATTGCTCTATGTCTTGCTCAAAGAGGGGAAAGCCTCAACTTTTTCCAACTCTTGTTTCATTCCGCTGCAGCCCTAAATCTGTTAGGGTTCCAGGACTCTAGGGATCTTTGGAGGCCTTGGTCATGGCAAAGTCAAACTTTACAAAATAACAACACAATTTTCAGGAAAGAAAGAAATTTAATGGAGACTGTTGGCATATAAAGAGTCAAAATGGTTTAGTGGATAGAGAGCTGGGCTCCAAGCCACAAAGATCTGGGTTCACATTCCACCTCTGACAAATGCTGGTTGATGTTACACAAGTCATTAAAACCTCTAGTACTTTAGTCCAGAGGTGACAAACACAAAACCTGAGGATAAAATATTCCTGTGTTGGCTAAACCAGATTAAAATATAATTGGGAAATATTTAACAAAATAAAATAAAAATAGATAACATTACATTTTTAAATTATTTATTTATTTATTTTTAGTTTACAACATTCAGTTCCACAATCCCTTGAGTTTCAAATTTTCTCCCCCTCTATAGAGATCCATCTTGTCCTACTGGAAAGTCGGAGGGGGTATGGGGAAGGATACAGGAGAGAGCAGATTGGGGGAGGGGGTATACAGTGGGATCTCTGTTTTGGGGTGGTAGGTAGGGGAAAGATGGGGAGAAAATTTGTAACTCAAAATCTTGTGTAAATGAATGATGTAAACTAAAAATAAACATGAAATTTAATTAAAAAAAAAAGAAAATTTTCTCCTCCTCTCTCTCCTCCCAGCCTCTCCCTTCATGGCAGCATGCAATCAAATATAGGATCTACAGATACCTTCACATTAAACATTAGTCAAGTTATAAAGAAACATTGCATTTCAAAACTAAATCAATATTCAGCCTACAGGGATCCTTATGTATGGTTTAGTGACCCAGGTTCTACTTGAGTTTGACCCCACTGCTCTTTGTATTTGTTTAGTAGTGTCCAATTCTTCAAGATACCCCCCCCCAATCATTCCAGCACCCCCTGGGGGCAAGTATCGCCCACTTTGGGAAGTATGGGCCAATAAGCAGTTAACATCCGTTAAGAATATTTACCCTCATTGGAAAAACCACTGACCTGGAAAATAGATGCAGGAGAGATACTTTTAAAATTATTGGACTACCTGAAAGCCATGATCAAAGAAAGAACCTAGAAATCATCCTCCAAGAAATTCTCAAGGAAAACTGCTCTGATGTTTTAGAACCAGAGGGCAAAATAGAGCTTGAAAGAATCCACCCATCACCTCCTGAAAAAGATCTCAAAAAGGAAACTCCTAGGAATATTATAGCCAGGTTCCAAAATACCCAGATCAAGGACAGAATATTACAAGCAGCCAGGAAGAAAATTTGAATATTGTGGAAACACAATCAGGATAACTCAGGATCTGGCAGCTTCTACACTGAGTAACTTTTGAGGGATCAAAGGGCTTGGAATGTGATATTCCAGAGGTCAAAGGAGCTGGGATTAAAACCAAGAATCACCTACCCAACAAAACTGAGTATCATGTTTCAGGGTCATTCAGTGGAATAGAGGACTTTCAAGCATTCTTGATGAAAAGACCAGAATTGAATAGAAAATTTGACATTCAGATACAAGAAGCAAGAGAAGCATGAGAAGGTAAACAGGGAAAAGAAATCATAAGGAACTTATCAAAGTTGAACTATTAACATTCCTATGTGGAAAAACGATAATTGTAACTGTTGAAACTTTTCTCAGTATGAAAATAGTTGAAGGAAATAGAAATATATATATATGTCTATATCAGAGGGTTTACAGGTGTACGAATATATATGTTAATGTGTGTATATATGTTTACAGGTATACATAGATAGAGGGTACAGGACCAATTTAATAGGAAGGGATGATGCTTAAAAGGTGAAATTAAGAGGTGAGAGAGGAATATAATGAGAGGAGATGGGGAGAGACAGAATGGGGTAAACTATCTCATATAGAAGAGGCAAGGGAAAATGGTTACAATGGAGAGGAAGAATAGGAAGGCAAAAGGGAATGGGTCAACCTTATTCTCATTGAATTTGGCTTGGGGAGGGAATGACATATACACTAAATAGGGTATCTCACCCTACAGGAGAGTAGGGAGGAAGGGGATGAGAGGGGGGATGATGGAAGGGAGGACAGGCTGGGGGGGAGGGAAGTTGTAAGCACACACTTTTGAAAAGGGATGGGATCAAAGTAGAGAATAGAACAAGTGGGAGGTGGGATAGGAGGGAGGGAAATATAGTCAGTCTTTTACAATATATCTACTATGTTAATGTTTTGCATTAGCTACACATGTACAACCTATACTGAACTGCTTATCTTCCCAGTAAAGGTGGGTGACAAGGGAGGAAGGGAATGAATCTGGAATTCAAAGTTTTAAAATCAAATGTTTATATATATATATATATATATATACATATATATATATATATACATACTATTATTAATACTATTTTACATGTAATTGGGAAATAAGATATACAGGCACTGGGACATAGAGATCCACCATGCCCTACTGGAAAAGTCGAAAGTGGTATGGGAGAAGTTATGGGAGAGAGCAGATTGGAGGAGGGGATATCCTGTGGGACTGCTATTTTGGGGTGGTAGATAAGGGAAAAACAGTGAGAAAATTTGTAACTCAAAATCTGGCGGAAATGAATGATGTAAATCAGAAGTTAATAAAGCATTTGAAAAAAGAAAAGAAAAGAAAAGAATATCTACTGAGGGGTGGGGAGGTGGTGAAGTGAATAGAGGCCAGCCCTGGAGTCAGGAGGACCTGAATTCAAATCACTCAACAGACACTTAACACTTACTAGCCATGTGACCTTGGTTAAGTCACAACCGCAATTGCTCTGCCTTCCCCCCTCCAAAAAGCAAAAAGAAAAATATTTACTGAAAAGTAGCTCCAGTACGAATTGAAGTTCAACAACAACCACAATAATGCTCCCAAATCATGGGCATGTTCCCCTCCCCTACTGCCTCAGTACCAGGGGAAAAGAGGCTCAAATTAAAGCAGCTATTGCAACACTTTCCTTCCATCACGCTCACCAAAGACAGTGTCTCCTCTCCAGGATGAGTCACTGGCTGCTAGTTGCTTGTGTTATTCACAACTATGCATATGACTCAGCTGCTAGAAAACTCAAGTCTAGGCTCCAGTTCAAACCTTTTACAATTACAAAAAAAAAAAAGGCTTGAAGATCCTAGCTAAGGGAAGTGGGTTTTGGTAATACCTAATAACAGAATTTTGTACTGCCTAAGCTAAGAATGTTGGTTTTTTCCTTCATTTTTAAATACAAGTTTATTTTAATATGTAAAAAAACAATCTTGGCTCAAGGACTGTACAAAAACAAACCTGCCAGATTTTGTCCCCGTACAGTAGTTTATCAGTCCCTGGTCTAGTCCTTTCCATCTTCAATTTAATTTAAGTAACATTTGTTAGTACCTAAAATGAGCCAGATATTGTGATAAGAACTGGAGATACAAAGAGGCACAAGTCCTTGCCCTCAAGGAGTTTATAATCTAATGGGGAAGACAATATGCAAACATACATATACAAAGCAAGCTATTGATAATCATTAAATATCATATTTTGGCCAAAGTTTGAATTAATCAAACAGACTACCTTGCCTCATTTTACAAAAAAAAGGCGCTCTTTCTATGTCAGCCACTCCAGAGACCAGAAAAGGCTGGGAGCAGGATTTCAAACAGGCATCCAGCGATCATAAATTCCAAACAGACCCAGTTTTGTTTCTGAGGATGAGACCCTCAACTCATGGCCTTAACTTGACTAATGGGACTTTTTCTTATCTTAATATTTTCTGGGCATATACCATGTTATGGAATGTTAAGGGTAAAGAAAACACAGATATTCTGAATCATAATTTCAATTGACAATTTGTCAACTCTCTTGTTTTATTGTATTTACCTTTTACTCAATTAAGAAAATTCCTTTCTCATACAATGATTAAACCATTATGAGGATCATAAATTTGTGTGACACAGCCACCCTGTATTGGGATGGTCCTAAAATGTACTTAAGCTCTTTCATCTTTTTGTTTATCAGTCAGGACTCTAGTCCTGTACTCCATGTACAAGCAGTAAAGCTAGACTTAAGGGAATAACGAAAAAATGTTGTAATTTTATATTACTATTTGTTTGTCTCCTTTAACCAAACCTTTGAAACAGGTCGACACTATATACAAGATAAATCAGAAATAATTAAGAGAGGGAAAGTATTTTTGAAATTTATTTATTTTTAATTTGTGAAATAAAACAAGCATTTCAATAACGTAATATAATTTTAAAAAGATGATGCCCATGAAATTACAAATCTGTTATGTTCAACTTGCTATTCCTTTTTCATATATAATAAAGTTAATCATGTAAATTTCTTTTTTTTCTTTTTTCTCCCTTTTTTCTTCCCTACCCCTCAATCCCCATTCTAGAGAGGTCTACCGTTAGACAAAACTATATATTTATATATATATATATATATATATATATGGGGTGTGTGTTTGTATATAAATGTAAAATTCTATATATACTTCTATTTATCAGTTCTTTCTCTGGATGTAGATAATGTCTCTCTTCACATTTCTTTTATCCAAAGAGGGAAAGTACTGGTATTAAGAGGGGTTAGGGAAGACTTCCTATAGAAGATGGGGTTTTAGTTGGGACTTAAAGGAAGCCAGAAAAGTCAGTAGACAGAGATGAGAAAGGAGAACATTCCAGGCATGGGGGACAGTCAGAAAGAATGCCCCCACTCAAAAGATGGAGTATTCTTGACACTGCCAAGAGGCCAGTGTCACTGGATCAAAAGCTATTTGTCCAGGAGTTAAGGTGTAAGAAGACTGGAAAGGTAGGGGATGGCTAGGTGATGAAGAGCTTTGAATGCCAAACAGCATTTTGTATTTGATCCTGGAAGGGGGAGGGGGCCCTGGTAAAAAGAGAAGACCTATGTTTTGGGAAAATCATCTTAGCGGCTGAATGGAGGCTGAACTAGAGTGGAAAGACTTGAGGCAGATAGATTTTCCACCAGCAGTTATTGAAATAACCCAGGCTGAGGTGATGAGGCCTGTCACCAGAATGGTGGAAATGTCAGAGAAGAGAGGGAGTGTGTTTGAGAGGTGTTGCAAAGGTGCAATCAGCAGACTGTGGTAACTGCTTGGATGGGGGTGGGAGGGGGGGGAATGTGAGAGATGGTTAGGAATCCAACATGTTTTCATCTAAGAGCAATAGAGTAAAATGCAATGGAAACAACAGCAGCTGCACTAAGAGCTCAGGGGGTCATGTCAGTCTGGAAGAGCAGAGTAGCTGCTACCTTTCCCCCCATATAGAGTCAGTCCTTTCCAGCTACCAATCACAGGGAGGAAAAGGGGAGGTGATTCAGCTGGTTAGTGTCTTTTATGTGCATACTCAATTCTAGCTCAGCAGGCAAGCAAAAATGCTTTTTCATCACTGCTCAATGATAGAAAATAATCACAAAATATTTAATCATATCCTTAAGTGAGACCTTCATTATGCATGACCAGAAGCAGCTTCACTAAACATTCCACTTGGTTTGGGAGTAGGCAGAACATCCTGTACATTTTGCTGGAACTGGGTCCCCATTAGTCAGTCCTTCATTACAACAGGATCCTGGAGATCCTTATCTAATCCTGGGAGAAAGGTGTTATTATTAATCACATTTTATAGATTAAGATACTGAGACCCATGGAGATTGAGTAGCTTACATCGAGTAGGTGTCTGAGTTGGGACTTTAAAACAGGTCTTCTCAACTCTAACATGGGTGATTTGTCCACCATAATACACTGTTTCTCAGGAAGCAAGGTTAAGAGCAAAACTCCAGAACCCTGCCTACTACCTCTGATCGTGTGTTTCTAGTCATATGCCCTACTTCTAAGGCCCAACACTGTACCTCAGAACTACCTCCAAAGGAGACAATGTCTTCTTATCCCACTCTCTGCCAATGGAAGTCATCAGCTTGGAACAAGGTGAGTCTGACCTCTATGAAATAGAAAGCCTTCCCCTTCAGTCTGGTCCATATGAGTCCTTTGGGACCCTATCTCTGGATCACCGAAGTCTTACTCTATATCCATCATAGAAAGCCAACCCCTCTTTCTCATGCCCACAGGAAACATGGGGGTGGGGGAGTAGGTAGACTATAATACCACCTACTCCCCATTCAAATATCTAGAAGGCATCACTTATTAATTATGACGTTCTCTAGGAGGACAGAACTAGGAACATGACATAATTAAAATAGTTTCCCTGGAGCGAAACCTTCATGTGAGGTTTGTTCTGTGTTCTAGAACACGAACAGTTTGATGTTTAAGGGGTTCCCTGTTTTCCCTCAAAAAAACCTTTTTTTTACATGATTAACACAAAATGCCACTTTTTGACCTGATAAGAAGGAAGTGAAGGTCAGAAAACCATCACAATAGTACATGGGAAAGTCATGATAATGAGAGAATTATCTGAGCAAACAGACACATGTATTGAACGTATAAGGCACACAAGTTACTAATTGTTAATGCATATAGGGGCTCACATCACATGATGAGGAATATGGATGTCTGAACCTAATTATCCTCATCTTCCTCATTACCTGCCCCCCTCCTACCCTATCTATATCAATACCAGCTCCTTATAGCATCAGGGTATGGAGTTCTCTTTGTGCAATTTCCTTCTGATATCTTAGCTTTCTTCTCCTGGTTCTTTAACACTGCCCTCGAGGCTTTTGGAGAAGAAGAAGGAGAAAGAACATCAGGGAGAAGTAGGAAGAAAGAGATTACAGTGTGGGACCGGGGAAGAAACTGAGTTTGTTCTGAATTTCATTGTTAGGGAAAGGTTGGAAAAACCAAGAAACTCATTTTGGTGGAGGGAAACAACAAGACGACCAGAATTCTTTTCTGCTACATTTTTGCTTCTTTGTTATTGACTTTAAGAAAACAAAAGTATAAGGGGCAGAATAAAAGCAGAAATTTGCTTGAGTGCTACGCCCTATCTCCTCCAAATACCTGTAAAAAATGACTCTAAACAAATTCTAGAGCTACAGACCCCACAAAATGACAGAGGGAAACACATCTCCAGCTGAAGACAGCCTGGCAGGCCGACAGGAAGGGTCTGCCTCATGAGACTGGGAGCAGGGCACAGACCAAGCTGAAGCAGGCCTCAGGGAAATGAATCACTGGCTGCTGTGGTGGTTTTCAGATTTTCAACCCCCAAATGCCAAAGACAAAGTAGGTCAGTGGGAAACTCTGTTGGACCTGGATAAGAGAAGAGCACAGGTGTGGCCCCAGCCCCAAGGCATGGGCAGTGGTGGTGGCAGTGGCAGTGGCAGCATCAGCAGCAGTAGCAGTGGCTACTGCCAGAGCTTCAGGCCCACAGGTGGTGGGGGGATCAAGCAGCTGATCAGAGGGCCATCTTTTTGTTGGCACTGAGGCAGGATTCTCTTGCTTTGTCCTTCTTAAATCTGGGTCACAGTCTTGGGTGGCAGTCCTGGGGTGATGGGGAGGGCTGGCATGGCAGAGCTTGTGGCAGTTTTAGAGAGGGAATCCTACTCACATTCTGAAGCAAAAAAGATTGCCTGTGGTCCCTCACAGACCAGACCATAGGCCTGGAGGAGTACACACCTCTCCTTTGATCATATCACCTAAAATAACTGAAAATTTACAGGTGCCTAGAATTAGCTCTGACAACAGCTGTACAAAACCCCAGAAACTTAAGACAGAGCACTCTCCACTCTGGAAGCAGAAAGCATGGCAAACAGCTCAAAAGTGAAGTAATGGACTGGGAAAATGAGCAAACAGAGGGAAAAAAATCACACTATAGAATCTTACTTTGGTGTCAAAGAAGAATAAAATATACAGCCAGAAGAGGACAGCAAAGTCAAAACTCCTGTATCAAAAGCCTTGAAGAAAAATATGAATTGGTTGCAGGCCATGGAGGAGCTCAAAAAGGATTTTGAAAATCAAGTAAGAGAAATAGAGGAAAAATTGGGAAGAGAAATGACAGTGATGCAAGAACATCATGAAAAATAAGTCAAAAGCTTGCTAAAGGAGACCCCCCAAAAATATTGAAGAAAATTACACCTTAAAAAATAGACTAACCCAAATGGTAAAAGAGGTCCAAAAAGCCCATGAGGACAAGAATGCCTTAAAAAACAGAATTGGAGCACAAAAAAAACCAACAGAATTGGTCAAATGGAAAAGGAGATCCAAAAGCTCACTGAAGAAAATAATTCCTTCAAAATTAGAATGGAGCAAATGGAAGCTAATGACTTTATTAGAAATCAAGATATTATAAAACAGAACCAAAAGAATGAAAAAATAGAAGACAATGTGAAATATCTCATTGGGAAAACCATTGACTTGGAAAACAGATCCAGGAGAGATATTTTAAAATTATTGGACTACCTGAAAGCCATGAACAAAAACAGAGCCTATGTATCACCTTTCATTTGGAGTTAGACTAGGAGTGTTCATAGAGTTCATAGATTACAGAATCTCAGAGTAAAAAGTGATACTGGGGGCCATATAGTCCAATCCCTCCCTATCAGAAGATGAATCCTCTGGGCTTTCCTATTGAGTGGTCAGTCAGTCTTTTCTTTAAGATTTCCAGTGAAACAGACCCCTCTGCCCACAGAAGCAGCCCAGTTCCATTTAAGATTAATTCCCATAGCCTACAGCTTTAATCCAATGTGCTCATTCTTCTCCTTCCACCCCCAGTGGAGATTAACCTGTTTCTGTTTCCCCAAGAATTAAGGGGCAGAGGGTAAAAGGTGCTGGAGTCCTTCTGAAAAGTTGGGGACTTTATAATATCAGGACTTGCTATACCTGGATTTAAAATTTTTCAGAATCTGAGTCAGTTTCCTCCACCATTTCTATTTCTTCCCACTTACCCATTACAGGCAGGTCAGGTACTTTGAAAGAAAAGGCAAGGGGAGTTTGAATGGGCCATTCCCTGGAATGGATGGTCTTTTTTGTTTCAAATTTCAGGTGACAGAAGCCTGCCTATCTCCCCACCCCACCCCCTTACTGCCTCACTCTTCCATTGCCAAATCTCTGGCAATTTATTGCCCCCTTGTGGCAACAGACCACACAGTCTCGTATACCTCCTATTCTGGTTCAATCCTTCAAACTTTCCATTTCCTTACCCAGCTTAGGCTCCAGAGAATACATTTAGGGTATATAAACAGGTAGGTGTGCTCCCTCCCATGAGAGGAAGTGAAAGAAATCTGTGTTAGGATACAGATTCGCCCATTGTGAGTACATTATGAAAGATACTTAAAGCCAAATGTCGTGTGCTTAGGCAGTATGACAAAGCAAACATCTCTGTACCTTGACTTCCCACAAAACCATGGGTGGAGGATCTGCTGGAGATAAATCGGAGAGGGAGAGGAGAGCTTCCCCCCCACACACAATATATTGACAGCTTTTGTTTTTACATCACTTCCTAATATAGCCCTTTATCCTCCCTCATCCAAAGAACCATCCCTTAGAATAAAGAATAAAAAAGGAGTGGGGGGAAGGGTTTGGAGGAGCAGTTCAGCAAAACTAATCAACATATAAATCAAGTCTGACAGTACCTTAAGTATTCCACATTCATAGTTCTTTACCTCTGAAAAGAAAGGGGAGAGAGGGGGCAGCCAGGTGGCTCAGCTAGTAAGAGCACCGGCTCCAGTGTCGGGGTGACCTGGATCAAATCCGGGCTTGGACACTCAGCACCACACCCAGAAATAATAACTGGTCGTGTAACCTTGAGCAAGTTACTTAACCCCGATTGCTTAAAAAAAAAAAAAAGAAAGGGGAGAGAGATGCATCATATTATAGAGAATATTTGAGATATGTAATATAAACTGAAAGGGACCTTCAAAGTTATCTAGTTTCCCTCTCCCCATCTCCCTACTCCCATTTTACAATTGAAAACACATAAGAATACTGAGGCCCAAAGATGTTAAGTCATCACTACAATTACATAGCATTCAATCTCCTTTTTTTGTTGTTCTTCCCACATACATTGCTGAAGAAATCATATGTATTGATTGTCTGGTTCTTCTTATTTCATCTTGTGTTGGTTCAAATGTCTTCCATGCTTTACTGTTTTCTTCATTTTGCTCCTTATATTATAATATTTGTTATACTATTTAAGTACCACAGTTTGTTTAATAATTCCCAATTGTATGCCACTTACTTCCCCTCCCCTAGTTTTTTGGTACTATAATAATGCTGCTAGAAACACACACACACACACACACACCTGTGAATTCATTAGATATGCTCCAGACATGTACTCTGCTCTCTTATTCAGTTTGTTAATGTTGCCTTAGAGTTTCTCAATCTTCACTGACACCTTCATGTGGCAAGTTCAGGACTTAAGTGAGTATTTGGAAAATAATTTGTCTTTCTGCTTCTTATCTACAATATTTTATTCTCAGCTTCCTGGACCACGTGCTCAAGATCTTCTTTGCTTAGGGTAGCCTTTGTCATTGGTAATAGTAATCTTCTTCTTTTGGTGAGGCAATTGGTGGTAAGTGACTTGTCCAGGGTCACACAGTAAGTGTCAAGTGTCTGGTTAGAGGTCACATTTGAACTCAGGTCCTCCTAACTTTAGGACTGGTACTCTATTCACTGCGCCACCTAGCTGCCCCTGATCTTATTCTTCTTGCCTGCACTGTACAATCCACAACAGATTCTTTAAGGATGCTATTTGCTTCAATGCTAAAAGTCCCTTCAACCTGAGGAATACCCTGGGGAAAAGGAGAGAGGAGAGCCCAATGAGCTCAAACTTGCCAAGTATGTTGTTATCTTTTATTATTGCTCTCTCAGGTTCAATAAACCTAGATAAGCACACCAGACTAATTAAATAAGGGGTGACAGTCTGTGGATACTTAGTGGGAACAGTGGCATTAAATTTGATCAAAACTGTCATAACTTAGACAATAGTTTCAATATTTAGGGAAAGAAGAGTGACATAAAAAAACAGCAAGTCCTGAACATTCTCAAATTTATTCCCAGACATTATGGCAGCCTGGACAGCTGCAGCATAAGCAATAGCTGCATCAGGACTGATACTCTTGTTCAATTCTTTAGCACTGAAGAACTCCTATAGAAAGAAGAGTCTGGGCCTTGGGGATGAGATTGGAACTGCCTACTAAAATGATCTGTGACTTATCTACATTGTCATCCCTTCGGCAGTTCTTTACCAAGGTGTCCAATGTGCCATGGACGAGGTCAGCATTCAGCACTTCCAAGTGGGGACTGATAATAGAAGGATATAAAAAAAATACCTTCATAGAGGGAGTCGATCTCAATATTGGCCTGGGTATTGAAAGAGAAGGTTCACAAATGGTACATAAGCAACAGACCGCCTTCTTGTACTCACTCATGTTCTTTTATCTGCACTTAAACTCAGTAATTGTCAAATTCCTCTCCACTTAAGTAGGTGTTCCCAACTATAGGCTTGAATTCAAAGAGGAGCCTATATTCAAAATGAGAATGGAGCCAGAATGAAAAGGGACACCTCCAAGGTCAAAGATAAATGCATTTCTTTCAGCAGTGACCAAGCCATAAACAATAGTATCAGCATTTGGTTCATTGATGATCTGGAGCACACTGAGATTAACAATGATTCTAGCTTCTTTGGTGGTGGCCTATTAGGAGTCATTGAGGTAGTGATACTGTGATTATAGCATTTGTAAGTCTTCCCAAAATAAGCTTCAGTAATTTCTTTCATCTTTGTCAAAATAGAAACCACAGAAAAACACACTTTCTCTGGAGAAAAAGGTTTTGTTTTCCCTTTTGTTCTCCTCTTGGGCCTTAACCCTGCCTCTGTCATCTACTACCCTGAAGGGTTATACAGCTGTATCACATTATCTGTGACCAATCACATGGCATCAAAAAGTGCCTTGGTGGGAAAGAAGGAAGGAAATAAGCATTTATTAAGGATCTAGCAGGGGTGAGGAACCTTTGGCCTCAAGGTCGCGCTTGAAGACCTAGTTGTTCTGTGAAGTTTGGATTCAGTCAAAGGGTTGCACTTGAGGACCTAGAGCCACATGTGGCCTTGAGACCACAGATTCACCACCTCTGATTAGATATTTTGCTTTACAAATATTATCTCCTTGGAGTTTCACAAAAACTCTGGAAGATAGGTGCTATTAGTAGCCCCATTTTACAGGTGAGGAAACTGAGGCAGAGGTTTGATTTGCCCAGAATCACACAGCTAGTGTCAGATTTCAACTCAAGTCTTCATGATTCTGGGCAGTTAGGTGGTACAGTGGAAAGAACATTAGACATTTCCTGAGGTTAAAATTGGCTTCTGACAATTACTAGCTACGTGAACTTGAGCAAGTCACTTAACTCTATTTGCCTCAGTTTCTCATCAATAAAATGAGCTATAATAGGAAATGGCAAGTCGTTTTAGGATCTTTGCTAAGAAAACCCCAAATGCGGTCATGAAGAGTCAGACTGAAATGACTGAACAACAATAACTTCCTGACTCCGGACCCGTAGTTTTATTCACTGTACTACCTGGCAGCCAGATCAGCCTGTCCAGCTGAAATGCCCTGTCCTGTGAAGAACCAGTTCAGCACAGCTATGGAGCAACCTAGCTTAGCAGTGAAGTCCAATCCAGCACAAACACCGCAACTGAAAATGAGCTTTGGAGTGATAGTCTGAGGAAAAGAAAGGATGTCTGGGCCCGAGTCATGCTAGCACTGTGAATTACCTTGGCTACAAATGCCTTTGAATTTATGATTAACTACCTTTGGAGCAACATCCTTACTCTTATCCCAGTGAGAGTTAGGCACATTTTCCCATTAAAAAAGAAAAGTATCAATGTTTTCCTTGATACTGGTTTGTCTCAGAGAACTAAAGCTTCCAACTGTTGACATCACTTCCTCACTCCCCTAGGTACAAACAGCCACAAGGAGTTCCAAGTACTCTCAGACTTTTGGCAATTTAGAAAACCAAGCCTTGTCAACGTGTATCCTTTTGTCAATGTGTATCATTTATAAATATTCCTGTCATGCTATAGCTAAGAAAATTTCAATTTTTTTATTCCATAAATTAACTCATTTATTGTGGACTATGGGTTACAGATATTTGATTAGAAGATTTTACTGGTCTTTCAATTCCTTCAGTCTTCTGATGGCAAATTTGACTGACTGTAGAGGAGCTATTGTAGGTTTACACACCACCAGCTACTGTTTTCATACGGGATCCACAATGCCAGATTCCCACAGCCTGGCTCTTCATTTTGGTCTTGCCACAGGAGTAGGTAAACTTGGCATGCTGACTAATTTCAGTTTTCTTCACTATTTTTCTGAGGAATGCACCATAACGTGTTCCATATTTACCAACAATTTTGACCTTGGTACATTTAGCCATGTCACTGGTTGTGGGGTTGGAGCTTGAAGAGGCTAAATCTCCTTTTTTAAACTGTTGAATGAGCTACAATTTATCTATTTTTGTTCTATAATCAAACCTGAACTACAAGGAGACTGGCCTGAGTCAGGTTACAATATAATTTTGTACCAATGCTGTTTCCCTCCTGGACACTAACTGACATTGGTGGAGGAGTACAACTGAGGTTTAGAGTTCAGTTCTTGTTGAATCTGTTTCCTCTCTGCATTTTCACAGTTATTATTCTAGTTAGAGGCAGGTAGGTGCTGCAGTGGATAGATCACTGGGCCTGGAGTCAGGAAGACCTGAGTTCAAGTCCTGCCTCAGATACTAGCTCTGTGACCCTAACTGCCTCAGTTTCCTTAACTATAAAATGAGGATCATAATAGCACCTATCTCCCAAGGTTGTTGTGAGGATCAAATGAGAAAATATTTGTAAAGTTGTTTAGCATAGTGCCTGGCATGTAGTGAGCACTCAATAAATGCTCTTAATTTAAACTTCTCCCAGTCCCTTTCCTGGAACATTGTAAAAGTTTCCTAATTAGACTTCATAATTCCAACCACTCTCTTCCCTGTTCTATCCTTCACATTGCTACCAAAATACTCTTTCCAGGAGGCAGCTAGGTGGTGCAGTGAGTAGAGCACTGGCCCTGGAGTCAGGAGTACCTGAGTTCAAATCCGACCTCAGACACTTAACACTTTCTAGCTGTGTGACCTTGGGCAAGTCACTTAGCCCCAAATGCCCTACCTTCCCCCTTCCCCCCCCCAAAAAAAAAGACAAAATAATCTTCCCAAGGTCCAGATCTGATAGGGAGTACCCCTGCTCAAAATCCTACAATGGTTTCCTATTGTTTCTGGTATGTAATAAAAATTACACAGCCATTTGCCCCCCACCTCCCTCACCTACCCTTCCCCAATCTTGTTGCAACTCTGCAGCCTTACTTATTTTACGTTTCTCTCTTTCACATATACTATTGTGTGTGTGTGTGTGTGTGTGTGTGTATATATATACACAATATATAGTAGTCAAACTTAACTGATAATTTTTAGCTCCTTATTTTACATCTCACTTATGTGTATTTGCATAAGGTATTCCCATGGCCTGACTTGCCCTCTCCTCTTCAGTGTCTTTCAAAATTCTTATCTTCTTTCCACTCTCGGTTCTGGTATCTTCTAGTCTTCTCCAGAAGCTTTCCCCAGATCCTCCCAGCTATTTTGTATTCTCTCAGCTTCTTAAATATTCTTAGAGCCTCTTTGTCTGACCTTTCCATTGTCTCCTTCACTCTCAATCTTTTTACATTTATCTAGATTCATTGTGTATACCCTGCTCCAGCAGAATGTAATCTCTCTGAGGTCAGGGATTGCTTCATTGTTGGCTTTGTAGCTCTAATACCCAGTTTCATAGTGTCTTTATATACCAGGAATTTAATTAATTGAATCATTGAACTTTTCTAACATTTTAACCGATTTATATTCCTTAAACAACCTCCAACAATGTGAAGATATGGCTTCAACTTCTCCTGGGTAGTAAAGGGGGAAAGAAAAGTTTGAGATGAATCAAGAGATAATCCAGAGTGAAAAAAATCCATATAGGGCAAATTGAAAGTTAGCTGAACAGAATCTATTCCAGGGTCTTATAATGTATTGAAGCACCTTTCCTATGAATTAAGTGATGATAAAAGGAGAAGAAGCTAATTTCCCATTTAGGGTATGTGTTAGGACACACATCCACAGCTCTGACACAATAACTTACATTTAGGTAGCATTTCACTTAGCTGAAAGTGAATGGGGATAGGAGTTATTGGCTGTAGAGGAATGCTGTTGTTGTTCATGTTCAGTCCTGTCTAACTCTTCTTGACCCCACAATCTAAGTAAGGTTCCTGCCCTCCTTTGAGTGGAGCTATTCATTCCCAATTCCTCACTTCAGGTGTGTCAAAAGGTCCAATTTTTTCCATAGTTATTGCCCTCTATTCATCCTGAGGGATGGAGGAGAATGAGGCTTTCTAACCAGCTGGGGAGAGGAGAATAGGAGAGTTCAGCTTCATTTAACCTTTTCCTCGCTTTGAGCTCTCATCCCAGTAAATGAGTTTCCCTCTGTTTCTTTCTCTCGCTCTCTTTTTTTACTTTTCTTTTTTTTTATTAATTTGTTTACTTTCAGTTTACAAGATTAAATTCCACTATTCTTTGAGTTTCACATTTTGTCCCCCTCTCTGCCCTCCCCCCCATGGTGGCATACAGTCAAGTACAGGATCTGTAAATACTTTCACATTATACATTAGTCAGGTTATAAAGACGGATTGTATCAGATGGAATGAAAAATGGTAAAGAGGACATAAAACCAAACAAGAAAAGGAAAAAGATCAGGTATTTTGCTTCCATCTGGAAATAAACTCAGTTCTTTCTAGTTCTTTCTCTGGATGCACACATTTCTCTCCATCATGAGTCTTTTGGGATTGACTTTTATCACTGCATTGCTGAGAAGAGTCCAGTCTATCAAAGTTGGTCATCACACATACGTTGTCTGTAATTGTGGTTTCTTTTTCTTTTTATCCTTCACCAACCATCACCCCATACACTGAATTCAATGTCCTCCTCAACACATACACATAAACGAATACAGTAAACATTTTTATTAGAAAACGTAAGAGCCAAAACAGAAACCAAGCAATGTCTTAGAAAAGTGAGGAAGGGCATTTGGACTCAGAGGATCAAGACAGAGTGAATTAGGAGGGTGGGAAGGTGAGAATTTCCCCAATTTAGTTTTCTGTAACAGTCTTCACCTTTCTTCATTGGCTCTAGGTCGCCCCATGTCATTCAGCCTTAGTCCTTTTTCCAGTATCTCTTTCCTTGGTGGAACAGTCCCAGCTTCAACTATCATAATATCAATAGTAATATTAAGTACCTCACAAGATTCACTAGCTTTCCATCCTCTCTTGTTTTTAGTCTGTTCCTCCTCAGTTCCAGGCCTATGCTTCCAGAGTTCCTCTTTTCTCTCTTTCTCCTCTTTTTGATTCTAACAGAATTTCAGCTCTCTTATCTCTCACAGGAATGGCAGGCACCTTCTCATCAGTCATGGTCTCATGGCTTTCAGGATATCAAGTAGGAGACTCTAGGAGACTATGTCTACCTGTTGGTATTGTCTCAGTGCCATGCCATGTTACATCTAATTTACCTCATCTGATATGTGTAACAACCTTGTAAGGAAGGTAGTACAAATATAGAGGGCCTGATCAAGACAAAAATGTCTTAAAACTCTATTTTCTTGAAGGCTTAGAGTCAAAAGAGCAGTGGAAATTCTCTGGGCTATATTTCCCAGAATGATGTACGTGTAGCCATCTCATGGTGATGTCAACGCACAAAGACTCACTTGACTCTATGAGATGGGAGATTTAAAAAAAAAGGGATAACCTCTTCTCAGTACATTACTTGACAATCAGATTCTTCACCCGGCCATGTCACTATGCTGTAAAGCTAGACATATAGCCTCCCTGGAAACATAGCCCAGAGTGTTTCTTTTTTTTTTTTTTAAGCATTTGGGGTTAAGTAACTTGCTTCAGGGTTACACGGCCAGTTATTTCTGGGTGTGGTGCTGAGTGTCTGAGCCCAGATTCAATCCCAGGTTATCCCAATTCTGGGGCCAGTGCTCTTACTCACTGTGCCACCTGGCCTCCCCATCCCAGAGTATTTCTGCGAATAAGAGATACTCTCTTCATACCATTGGTGAGGAATGAAATTCTAGGAATTTTTCTCCTTTGTCTTGACATGTGTAAAATTATTAACATCCCCATTGTCCACATGAGAAAATTGATCATGAATAATCAGTAGTTCTACACTTGAATCAGTCCTTACAAAGTCTTTTTCAACTGAGGGAAAGTCAACAGAGATAGAAAAGAAAGATTGGCCAGATACCCAAAATTGCAGTAGCAAAAAGAGGAAGCAGGAACACTAGAACAGTAGTTTTGCCTAGGCTATAAGGCTGAATGCTTGTTTATTTGAGCAGAACTAGCATTTTAGCACCTGACATTAAAAATGCCACATGACATTTCTAAAACATCTAGGTGAAAGCATTAGACCCAATTTATTATCAATCAATTTAAGAAAAACTCCTTTCCATTTATATATCATTATGCCTTTTATGTTAAAGAAGGAAGAAATATTTAAATTGAGTGTCTATTTCCTTTAAAAAAGAAAATACTTTCATTTTATTCCACTGAGCATTTCCCTCACTGTCTATTACTGAAGAAAAACAAAATATGAAATTGTAACACATCAGATCAGCATATGCCAGTAGTCACCATTTGGTTTTTTATCAGAAATGAGTAACAATGGTTAATACTAATGCTGTACTGACCTGAATGGGAAGGTCTAGTACCATGAAAACAGAAAAGAATCCCCACAATAAATACTAATTAAGCTTCTGGATAAATACATGAGAGAAATGGAAATACAAAGTCAATACTCTTCTCTGTTAACTCCAAATTGCTTCAATCCATCTGTCTCTCTACCTTTTGGGAAAATTGGCAGCAGTGCAATAACTTTCTCTTAAACTACTAGTTTCCTCAAAATTTTAAGGGACTGTACTTTGCAACCAAATGATCTGTAGGCTATAACATTTAAAAGAAGATGCTAAAGCTACTAAAACAGTGGGATAGGACCCAGACCAGTTTTTCAGATTTGGAAACTAACATTGCCTTTTTTTGCATTTAATTTTAATTTTCTTTTTTTATAATTTATATGTAAACAAACATTTTAAGCATTTAAAAAAACATTTTTAGTTTAAATTTTCTCCCTCTCTGTTTCCTCATTGAGAAGGCAAGCAATTTGATATTAATTATACATGTGCAATCATACAAAACATTTCCATATTAGCCATATTGCAAAAGAAAACATCGACCAAAAAAAAATAATAGTTGTGGTATATCAGGAGAATTTAATCAGTCTTTCTTTATATGTAAAAGGGATAATAAATAATAGCACTCACCTCCAAGGATTATTGGAGGAATAAAATTATTCTAAAGTGCTTAGCACAGTGAGCACAGTATAAACACTGACTATTGTTATTTGGTTTTGGAAGGTAATAACATGAATGATTTTCTTTCCTTTTTTTTTTGTCTTTATTAATTTGTTTGTTTACTTTTAGTTTACAAGATTCAGTTCCACAATCCCTTGAGTTTCAAATTTTCTCCCCCTCTCTCTCCTCCCCCCAACCCCTCACGGCAGCATGCAATCAAGTATAGGATCTACAAAATTAGTCTATCTGCACATTAGACATTAGTCAGGTTATAAAGAAGGATTGTATTGGATGGAATGAACAATGGGAAAGAGGAAATAAAATCAAACAAGAAAAAGAAAGAAGGCAGGTATTTTGCTTCAATCTACATTCAAACTTTGTTCTTTCTAATTCCTTCTCTGAATGTAGACATCTCTCTCCATCATGAGTCTTTTGGAGTTGTCTTATAGCCCTGCATTGCTGAGAAAAGTCCAGTCTATAAAAGCTGGTTGTCACACATATGTTGTGTCTGTTAATTGTGTACAAATTTCTTCTGGTTCTGCTCTTCTCACTCAGTATCAGTTTGTATAAGTCTCTCCAGGTAAATATGAAGTCCATCTGCTCCTCATTTCTTATAGTACAATAGTATTCCATAACATGCATATACCACAACTTGTTTAGCCATTCCCCAATTGATGGGCATCCCCTTAATTTCCAATTCTTTGCCACCACAAAAAGAGCTGCTATAAATAGTTTTGTACATATGAGTCTTCCTCCCACTTCTATGATCTCTTTGGGATACAACCCTAGAAGTGGTATTGCTGGGTCAAAGGGTAAGAAATTATTTGTAGCCCTTTGGGCATAATTCAGATTGCTCTCCAGAATGGTTGAATCAGTTCACAACTCCACCAGCAGTGCATTAGTGTTCCAATTTTTCCACATCCTCTCCAGCATTTGTCATTTTCCTGTTTTGGCAGCTTAGCCAATCTGACTGGTGAGATGTGGTACCTCAGAGTTGTTTTGATTTGAATTTCTCTAATCAATAGTTATTTAGAGCATTTTTTCATATGCTTATAGATATCTTTAATTTCTCCCTCTGAAAACTGCCTGTTCATATCCTTTGACCATTTATCAATTGGGAAATGGCTTGTATTCTTATAGATTTGACTCAATTCTCTGTATATTTTAGAAATGAGGCCTTTATTAGAGACATTGGTTGTAAAAATTCTTTCCCAATTTTCCACTTCCCTCCTAATACTGGTTACATTGGCTTTGTTTGTACACAAACTTTTCAATTTAATATAATCAAAATTATCCATTTTGCATTTTATAATGCTCTCTAATTCTTATTTGGTCATAAAGTCTTTCCCGCTCCATAAATCTGACAAATTCCTTGCTTTCCTAGATTGCTTAGAGTATCTGCCTTTATACCTAGATCATGCACCCATTTAGACTTGATTTTGGTATACAGTGTTAGATAATGGTCTATGCCCGGTTTCTGCCATACTATATTCCTGTTTTCCCTGCAGTTTTTGTCAAATAGAGTTCTTATCCCAAAAACTGGGGTCTTTGGGTTTATCAAACAGTAGATTACTTTA
Source organism: Petaurus breviceps papuanus (assembly GCF_028583685.1). Taxonomy (NCBI): domain Eukaryota; kingdom Metazoa; phylum Chordata; class Mammalia; order Diprotodontia; family Petauridae; genus Petaurus; species Petaurus breviceps. Next base: position 4,276,286 of record NW_027187367.1, read on the forward strand.
GTCATTGCCTGCTGAGACTCGTGTACCCAATCTATTCCATTGATCCACTACTCTATTCCTCAGCCAGTAACAAGTAGTTTTGAGGACCGATTCTTTATATTACAATTTGATATCTGGTATGGCGAGGCCTCCTTCCTTAGCATTTCTTTTCATTTATTCCCTTGATATTCTGTACCTTTTGTTCTTCCAAATGAATTTTGTTACTATTTTTTCTAGCTCTCTCTATAAAGTAATTTTTTGGTAAATTGATTGGTATGGCACTAAATATGTAATTTAATTTAGGTAAAATTGTCATTTTTATTATATTAGCTCAACCTAGCCACGAGCAATTGATGTTTTTCCAGTTAGTTAGATCTGACTTTATTTGTGTCAAAAGTGTTTTGTAGTTGTGTTCATATAAGTCCTGGGTTGGTTTTGGCAGGTAGATTCCTAAATATTTTACATCTACGGTAACTTTAAATGGGATTTCTCTTTCTATCTCTTGCTGTTGGATTTTGTTAGAAATATACAGGAATGCCGAGGATTTATGTGGGTTTATTTTATATCCTGCAACTTTGCCAAATTTATTTATTCTCTCAAGTAGTTTTTTACTGGATTCTCTAAGTATATCATCATATTATCTGCAAAGAGTGATAGCTTGGTGTCTTCTTTGCCTAATTTGATTCCTTTTATTTCTTTTTCTTCTCTGATTGCTACTGCTAACATTTCTAGTGCCAAATTGAATAAAAGGAGTGATAGTGAACACCCTTGTTTCACCCCTGATCTTATTGGAAATGCGACATGAATGATTTTCTAAGAAGGCTAAGTGAAGATTTTATCCAACTGCATACAAGGCATTTGACTTAAGAAGGACTTGATATGAGAAATGATTAATGTATATCCCTATTTTATTTAGACCCCCTGTTAGTAGTATTCAATTGAGTTTGATTCCATAGGGGCAGTGATTATTACTTGTGTACTTGTCTACTGATATACAGTTAGTCAATTTGGTGAATCCATTTGCTTAACCAATGCCAATGAATAAATGATCAAGCCTAGTAGAGTTGACTAAATGGCATGGAAAGTCCTCCAGTCATTTTTTTTATTGTCCTTCTACCTTTGTTATTCCTTGGCTAGGGAAATAGCTCTATGGCTCTTGACCAACAGGTCCCATGATTACTTGATCAATTGGTGACCCATTGCAGGAGCTGCCTACCAATCTTTTTCCCAATCTATTGCCCAACAAGGGGCCAATGAAAGACCATCAGCTCTGTTATATTTGGATATCCTCTACCAGTTAATTTATCACAAGTATAAGCTGAAGATTCTTCTGGGAGGTCAAGATAAACTATCAACCAATGGGACTATGTATTTTACTTTGCCTCTTTTGTATCATCTGGGTATCAAGCACTATAAAACTAAGTCTTTAAGGAAAAGGGGGCATCTCAGATTGTAAGAAAGATCTGAGATCCTCTTCATTAGAGGGGACCATGGACCCCTTAATAAAGTACTATTGGCTTGGATCTCTGCCTCAGTTTCTTTGTCTTTTTGGAGGTAGGAAGGTCAGGCAATTGGGGTTAAGTGACTTGCCCAAGGTCACAGGACTAGTATGTGTGTGTGTGTGTGTGTGTTAAGTGTCTGAGGCCAAATTTGAACTCAGGTCCTCCTGACTTCAGGGCCGGTGCTCTATTCACTGCACCACCTATCTGACCTCCTCAAATATATTTTTTAAAAAACCCTTTATGTCTAATGGTAGCCATCTCTCTAGGGTGGAAGGGAGGAAAGGGAAAAAAAGTATTAACATGATAAATTTATTATATATTTTAAAAGAATAGCAAGTTGCACATAATAGATTTGCAGTTTCATTGCAATCTTTTTTATCATTCTACTGTGATAGACATGTTTATTTTATTTCATAAATTAAAACGAATAAAATTTAAAAAAAGAAAAATTGTAACAATGAAGTGTCAAGATAGAATTTTGCATTAAAAGATAGAATTCTTGTGATTTAATAAGAGTTTTGAACACCCACCAATACCATCAACCCAAGTTGTGATCTAAATTTTGTTACTGTGCTTAAGTAGATAAAATTATAATATCTTATCAACCATGTGGAAGAATTTATGTTGTGAAAGTCTAACTCTAAAACAATGTTATGGAGAGAAATGAAGATTGTCCTATATTCTGTATGCATTGTTACCTTGAGAACTTCCATAGAAACTGTATCTATTTTGACTATATCTTTAAAGACCTAGAAATGAACTGTATTTTGAGAGTTCCAAAGTTAACTCTGAGTATTGACAATATGAATGAAATAGATACAATTTGGAGGCAACCTCTGTAATACTGATCCACAGAGTCCAACTGGCATTTATTTAGTGTTTTCTACATAGCGTGCCAGGTCTGGAGTCAGAAAAGACTCATCTATCTTCCTGAATTCAAATATGACCTCAAACACTTAGCTGTATGACCCTAGGCAAGTCACTTAATTTTGATTGCCTGTTTCCTCATCTGCCAAATGAGCTGAAGAAGGAAATGTCAAGCTACTTCAGTGTCTTTGCAAGAAAACCCCAAATGGGATCACAGAGAGTTGGATGCAACTGGAAGGAATGAACTACAACATATACCAGCCACAGCACTTAGTACCAGAGTTATTAAAAAAAAAAAAAGGCAAAAGTAGCCCAGGCTGTAGTGAAGAGAAGGAATCTTTAAATGCCAAACCCTTGCCTTCCAATCTGAAATTTTTTGAGCAGGGTCTTGGCATGGTCTTGGCATAAACCTGTAGTTTAGCAATACCAAGCTGGCAATTATGTGGATGGTAGATTGAAGAGGAGAGAGACACAGGGAAGCCGATTAGGAGCCTAGTACAATTGTCCAGGTGAGGAGACCTGAACTAGGGTGGTTGTTTATGAGAGAAGGAAAAGGATGTGAGATAGGTTGTCGATTTAAAGTCAATAAGACCGCAACAGATTGAATGGGGATGGGAATGAATGAAAGTGATGCCCTCGAAAGAAATAAGGAAGTTGGGAAGAGAAACACGTTTTAGGGAAAAGATAACGAATTCTATTTTGGATGTATTGAGTTTTGAAATGACAAAGGCAGTTAGTGGTGGCCAATGAAATGAGGTCTTGGCTATGTAGATTTGAAGAATTGATGAAGTCACAGAGAGAGATAAGGAGACAGAATCTTGACTTAAAAATGAAAAAGTCAAGCTAACAGTTAAAAAACCCTTAAGATTTTTTTCTATTCTCTTTCATATCATGATTCAGAAGCAGAAGAGATATTAACCAGATGCCTCTTTATTATGAATGGGACTGCTGCTGCTGCTTAAAAGTGCTTAATTCCTATCAGTGACATTAAGAACAGAGACTTAAAAGAGGCACCAAGACTGGGATCAAGACAGATTGAAGGAAGTTATAGGAAGGAGCTTTACTTTAGTGTGGAACTTAGCAATATTACTATGAAAATCATGTTAATTTCCATGCGAAATATTATTTTATCTTTCATATTTTGACTTCATCTAATTTTTAAAAATGTTTTTCATGACATCTTAATAAACCTTGGGAAACAAAAAAATTTCAACCAGATCAGTGTGCTACAGGACTATTACCTCCCTCATATGTCCTCCCCCCCCCCTCCCCTTTCTCAGGTGTACATATCCCTACATAAATGAATGTGAAACAGGAGCCATCTCATGGAGCATGCTCACAGTTGCCCTTCCTGGTTCTGATCAACCACCTGTACTGGCCCAGCACTTGTAAACACAGGGAATAATGTGTGACTACTTCAGTGCTACTAACCCAGCAGTGAAAGGACTTGGTGTTTTGGCATAATATAGCAAGTATGGGGTGATCTTTTGGTCATCATCCTGCCCTGTAACATGGGCATGGGGGCAGGATACTTCCTCAGTTGAAAGGAGACACAGCTTCTAACTCTCTCCAATGAGGCAAGTAGTGATCTGACTCTGCACTTGTGGAATGGGAGAAGTGGGCATGCAATAAATAAACTATGATCTTCCTCCCATCCTGCAGTGGGAACATGGTCTCAATGTGGGCCCCTGGCTTCCTTTCCTTCTTTTTGTTTCCTTTCCTAAGTATGTTATTGAAGTGTATCCTCAAGTTGGACATGTTTTGGTCTCTGTCCAGGGGCTGTTTAATCTAGTCTTAGACCAGGGCCCCTTGAGCCAAGATAGCTTCCTGAGGAGTTTATAGTGTCATTCTCAGCCCTTCCCAACAAGTGCATGTGTTTGGGGTGGTGGGGGTAGTACGTAGGGTACCCAGGCTGCTCAGCACAACTGCATAGAATCTTTAGAGCTCAAGTTTGAAATAGAATAAATAATAACAACATATTACAACCTACCTTTGGGGCAGAAATAGACAGTAGAGGGTCTGACCTAGACTCCCAATCAGGAAGAGAAATAAGAACAAAGTAAGCAGGAAAAAGGGATTCAATAGCTGATGTGGGTACAAAGAAAATGCTGTCAAATAAAAGTGTATCAGATCCCAGTACTGGGATCCAGAAGAAGCCAAAGCAGCAGTACCATAATCCGCAGCTCCAATAGGTTAGCTGGAGAGACCAGAGGAATCTAGGAACTTTTCCTATGTGGTAGCAAAGAGGTTTTTTTTCCTTTTCCAATTATCCAGGTGGGCTGGCTTTTTTTCTTTGGTTGTAGCATTCAAACCAAATCACATTTACCTAGCATAAACCCTATTGACTAGAAAAAATGCTAAACTGTGGTTATATTATGCAAAGTTTACAAGTAGAGAGAGAATAAGGGAGAGACCTTTCTTTATTGAAAAGGAGCAAAAAGTTTGGTCACCAGGAAATGATCAGGGGGTTTGGGGCTATCAAGTATAGTATAAAAGGTGAGAACTTCAGTACATTGTGCAAGCCTGGCATATAAATTCAGGATCCAGTTACTCCTAGGAATAAATCACAAGACAGTTTAGAGTCAAGCTAGAGAGAGGAAAGTGTGAGTGAGGTCATTTTAATTTATATATATATATATATATATATTTTTTTTTAAAGCAATTGGGGTAAAGTAACTTGCTCAAGGTTACATGCCCAGGTGTTTCTGGGTGGATGCTAAGTGTCTGAACCCGGATTCCCGGATTCGATCCCCCAGGTCATCCCAACGCTGGAGGCCGGTGCTCTTACTTGCTGTGCTACCTGGCTACCCTAGGTCATTTTCATTCTTGAACCCACAGATCCTGTTACTGGTCTACTAGGCTCAAAAAGAAGGCCCTTCTCATGAATCAGAAAAGAATGAAACAAAAGTCATACCTCCCCAACTCCAGTTGTTGTTCATCCTTTGTTTCTGAAGAAGGCCAATGAAATCATGGGACAATGTCTTGACTTATGAGTGAATTGGATTTAAATGAGGCAGAATTGCATAAAATTCATCAGCCTCCCTCTCTCTTTTAAAGTCATCAAAGTCCAGTGGCAAGACAAAAGTCAGGACTGTGGGTGATCGCCAGGGGTGCAGTGGATGACCTTGGCATCTTCAATTTCTGACCAAGCTCTGCATGCTGCACAGTGTCTGCTTTAGCCACCTTCATGACCATTGGAACAAATTGTCCATAACCACCCATTGCATCCGGGGGAGAGGACACTGGCAGTTTGGCAAGCCTTTCTCACTAAAGTCATCAAGTGCCTCTACATTTGATAGTGTTTTAAGACTTACAAAATTCTTTGTAACCTTGTAGCAATAGATACTTCTCAGGGTATTCACACAAGAAAACTGAGGCTCCCAGTGAATTTTCCACAAATACTCTGCTAGTAAGTGTTGAAGCTTGGATACAAACTCTCATCTCCTGATTCCAAGTCTTGCCTACACCACGCTCTGAGTTTCTCTGAAGTGACCAAAACCTGCAAAAATGAATGAGGGCTAAGGTGATCTCTTTCCCAGAAAGCACAAGGAAGGAACACATAGTGGAAGGGGCCAAGAGACACATGACCTAAGGCTACTATAATATCTAATAGCTCTGGGGCCCAGTTATACTGTCTTTTAACCTTCCTCCAACTTCCTCTCTCAATCATGAATCTCCCACATGAGGACAGCTGATTCTCCCATAGAATACTGATTAATTCCTTTAGGTAACATAGGGATTTCCTTCTGCCCCTGGATCAGGAGAGTAAATTTAAAACTAAAGGTGGTGAGGTTAGATTTGACAAAAGAGTAGTAACATTGAAGGAAAATGAGAATACTTTAACCTGATCAGAATTCCCCACTAAAGCCACTGTCCTCGAAGCCTGAGTGTCTCTATCCATACAACCCTTTCTACCAAATTCTATCTTCCTTTCCAAGAACAGAGAATGCCTTACCTCACTCTGCACCATGCCTGGCCCTCCCTAGAACTTCCCACAGTGACTCACCTGGGAAAAGAGGGTGGGCGGATTTCCATTCACTTCTTCTGGTAGGTCTAATCTCTGGGGAAGGGGAGAATAGGAAAGAGAGATAGCTAAATGAAAGCTATTGATGGAGATGGGTATATAGGTGGCACAGTGGATAGAACATCAGACCTAGAGTCAGGAAGACTCAGCCTCATGAGTTCAAATCTTGCCTCAGATACTTACTAGCTGTGTGACTCTGGGCAAGTCATTTTATCCTGTTTGTCTCAGTTCCTCATCTATAAAATGAACTGGAAAAGGAAATGACAAACCATTCCAATAGCTTTGCCAAGAAAACCCCATATGGGGTCAAGAAAAGTCAGACTCAAGGAGGAAAGAGAAATATGAACAAAAGGAGTAAATCTACCGTGTTTCCCCGATAATAAGACACTGTCTTATTAATTTTTTGGACAGAAAAACACCAGAGGGCTTATTTTCAGGGGAGGGCTTATTTTAATGAACATTGACAGCACTTTTAATAAACAGGTAAATGTGAACAAAAAAATGTACCTTTATTCAAAAAGAAATCACTGGGGAAGAACAGGATGACGCGCTCACTGCTGCAGCTCTGATTGGATGCAGCTCAGAGCGCGGCATGCGTTTCACGGGGGGGGGGGGAGGAAGGTGCATACAGAGGGTACCGTAATGTAGCGTGTAGCACAGGGGATCACCTTCACTACAGTAGCAATCTCAATAGGGCTTATTTTCGGGGGAGGGCTTATTTTAGAGGAATCTTACACAGTAAGGGGAGGGCTTATTTTCGGGATAGGTCTTATTATCGGGGAAACACGGTAGGAGAGTGGAGTCTCTTATCCTGCCCATAGGTCTCCTTCTTCTCTCCTTTCCATTGAATGCTAGAGCAAGAAAAGTCCCTCAAGTAAGCCCAGGGGGCGAGTAGGCTAGGACGGACACCCACATACCCTTCTTTTGTCACTAAGCATCTTCTCTGGTTCGTTTAGCTCAAATCAGCCCCTCTCCACAGATCTTGTGGGGCAACAAACTCATAATAATAAAGTACTTTCAGGTTTATAAAGCACCTTCCTCCTAACAATCATGTGACGTAGGTAGAGCAAGTGTTATTGTACATATTTTTCAGATCAGGAAATGGAGGTTAAGAGAGGTTAAGGATTTGCCCAAAGTCACATAGCTAGTGTCAATGATAGGACTCAAACCCAAGTTCCTTCTACTTCTAACTGCAGTGCTCTTTCCATGCTGCCGATCAAGGTCTAAGATGCTATTATGCTGATGGAAGCATGATTGGTGGTACAGTGGATAGATCTCTAGGCCTGCAGTCAGAAAAACCGAAGTTCAGAACACTAGCTGTGTGATCTTGAGCAAGTTGTTTAAACTCTATCTGCCCTAGTCTCTTCATCTGTAAAATGGGGACAATAATAGCACCTAACTCCCAGGGTTGTTGTGAGGACTAACTCAGATGTTTGTAAAGCACTTAGTAGACACTTAATAAACATTTGTTTCTTCCTACCGTGGAAAAGAAGAGTGAAACATTGATGATGCCAAATACTACCTCTTCCTGGGCTAGGAATGAATTGTTGAGAAATTCCTTCCTTGCCTATAGCTCCATTACCCTATCTGGCTATTTCTACCACCCAATAGTTCCAACTCCATAAACAAACTTGTCCTACATACCTGGCTTTGCCCGAATCCACCTCCACAGCTGAGCTCCAACAACAATGAGGACAGCAAAGACAAGGCCTATGCTGATAATTAGTAACTCAACCTGCAGGGGTCCACGGGACAAGTGGTGGGGCCCAGGTGGCACATCAGTTGGTAGTTCTGAAACAGAATAGAATGTGGGTCTCATCAGATAGAGTGTGCAGGTATTTTTTGAGAATAGGGAAAGCTTCAAGGGAGGAAAGCCATGGATCAATCATTTCTGTAAACTCTTTTAAACCCACAATATCCCATCTCTGGGGCAGAAACCACACCCATAAATCAAAAGGAAAACCTCTGTCCTGGGATTCATACCTGTCCTTTCCAAGATCCCCTTCCAGGATGCCAAGTATCTCTGGAACCGAATAGAACAGTACTCCTCCTCATGGACTTCAAGGAATTTCATTTGGAACCAGTCCTCCCATTTCTCCTTAATTCCCTTAGTCGCTGGATGGACTGCAGTCCAGCCGAGTCTTTCCCGGTAGAAAGTAAGGAAGTCTTGCCCATCAAATCGGAACCTCCAGAACCCTCTGGTGCTATTGTTGCCCTGGAGCTCACACCCCAATGTGGCCTGAAGAGTGTGAGAGCCTGAAACCACCCATGCCTAGGATAAATAACTACTGCCCATCTTCACCTTGTTGTTTGGTGTTCAGTTAGGGCACAGCCTTCTCCCACTCCCCCAATCCACCCATGTAGGTTATGAGGTAACTTAGGTTGGATCTTTGTAAGACCCTGGGAAAGGGAGAAGGGAAGGTCTGACATGGCCCCTAGGCCCATGGTCCCATCCCCCCATCCCAGTCCCCACCTCCCATAGCCTCCACCACCACTCTTCCCATACTCCTGTCCTTCACACTCACCATTAATGCCGTCACTCTGATTGTTCTGTCTCAGAATGTCTTGAAGAGTCACTCCCAGCTCTTTCCCCCTCTCCTCAAGGGCCTGGGTCACCCTTTCCCAGACTTTTCTTCCTTCCTCTGTATCATTCCACGGGTTCTGCAGCTCTATTCTTCTACTCTCCCCATCATAGTGAAGGAAGAGTTGGTCATTTATATAGCCAAGGGCCATGTAGAGAGGTTCACTAGGTTCTGGCTGGGACACAACAGTGAGATCGTATTGAAGAGAGGCAGGCCCTGTGAGATAAAAAGACACAAGAGTCAGCATTTCCCCCCAGTAGCACACATTCATTCCTATTTCTGATTGAGTCCTTCTGTCCTCTCTCCCTCCCCAAATTAACCTATATTTTCAGCCTAGATGGATTCTAGTGGAAGATGGGCACTGGACCTGTGATTTCATTGGTGTAAAGAGAGGAAACTCCTTCTAGCATCTTCTATGAAGTTATGGTCTAGTTTTTGAGCTGCGAAGAGCACTGAAGTGCTAAGAATACTAGAAGGACCAGGACTTAAGAATGCCTCCGCTATCAGTGGACATAGCACCCTTTTTAAAAATCTGTAACGCGCAAATCCACAAAGAGGTAGTAGGATGAACATTTTTGTTTTAAAGGATTTTTTTTTGCATGTGTTGAGGCCTTGGTCCTTCAAGGGCTATGTGACTTGCCTAGGCAATATGTGTCACAGGCAGGATTTTAACTTGTGTCATCCTGGTCAATTCTCTATCATGCTGCCTCTCAGCAGTGTAGTGTGGATAATAGATATTTTCTAAATGCTTTTTAGGGTAGAAGGTAGTAGAGTGGATAGAGCACAGAGCCTGGAGTCAGGAATACCTGAGTTCAAATCCAGCCTCAGATATTTGCTAACTAGCTATATGACCTTGAGCAAATCACTTAACCTTGTTTGCCTCAGTTTTCCCATTTGTAAAATGATCTGGAAAAGAAAATGGCAAACCACTCCACTACCTTTGCCAAGAATCCCAAATGGACTCAAAGAGTTGGACATGACTCAAAAACAAAAAAATATTTTAAAAAAAAAGTATCAGTGTGGATACTTTCTAGATGGATGTGAAGTGATCAGCCTTTCACTTTTAAAAGAGAATCTCTATGAGAGGCCCAAAATTGTCACCTGTGAATGATTTTAAAACTTCCTTTTAGTCTCTGGCTCCTTCAACCATAGCAAATAGTCCTGCCTTCTGTTGGGGGGGGGGCAGAAGTGGGAAGAGGGGAAGGGGCTTGTCTGAGGGTCCACTTGACCCCTGATCATCGGTCTAATTCTTGGAGATAGGCCTGATAAAAGTGTAAGGAGAGACCTAAGTTTGAACACTGACCTGTGTGGAGGAATACTGCTTTATTCAGCTCTAGAGACAGCTAATAGTTCAGGATAGAGCACTGGGCCTGGAATCAGGAAGTATCAAGTTCAAATATGACCTTGATAGGGTTAAGGGACCTGGGCCCCTGTAGGAAAAGACTATGTCTCTGACAGCAAGCCAGTCCCAGAACTTTCCCATACATTTTCAGCTGTCCAGATCACTGGCATCTCCTCTAAGGCATGTGTTCCACCCCAGCCCACCTTGATTACTTAATTAGCTTACTTGATACTCCTTAATCCCATCTGAATCTTTTTACTGTTTTACCTGGCCCACACCAGGCTATTTACCACTTCTTAATCCTATTAAGATCTTTTCACTGGCCCTTTTTCCTTTTTTTTTTTTAATATAAATATCCGTCCCATCTTTATCAAGTTTCAGATTCCCTAAGAATTTTGTCCACTCCTGTTGGTGTTACAATAAGCCTGGCTACTTTGACTGAAAGAAGGCTTGAGTGTTCAAATTCTTTCCAGGCAGACTTGCCCTGTGTCCTTACATTTTGGGCTTCCCAGCAACCCTAAACTGCTTCGGCCTGACAGTTACTAGCTATGTGGTCCCAGGCAGGTCACATTCTTAACTGTAAAGTGGAGATAATAAATAGCACTTATCTCCCAGGGTTATTGTGAGGATCAGACTACCATATAGTAGGCACTATATAAAAAGCTTACTCCCTTCTCCCTTTTTCTCTGGAAATACCAGGCATACTTGGAGAAGACAGTTATACAACCACCTCTTCGAATCCATTTGAACTTACCTGGTCTTTCTAGTCTTGACTATAGACACAGAATATGTCAATACCTCTCTAACTTTGACTATGTATGTGTTTGCAGTGGGGTTTTGTTTTTCTTGCTTTCTCATTGGAACAGGAGAGGTGGGGAGTGAGGAAGAGTAAATAAAATACAATTTAACTTTAACAAAACCTTTCTAGCTTCATAGGACCTACCTGAACATAAATGGCAGTCTGAATGATGGGGTGCTTGAGTGTTTGTGCTTAGATCCCAATTCCAAAACCACATTTCTACTTAGCTTCAAAACACTATCTCTGACAATTTTCTCCCCAGCCCAAGAACACTATACCTAGCAATAATTCACGAGTGGGTCCCAGTAAGACAAATTACCTTTCCCCACAATTACTCACAGGAAAGGAAAGGGGATATCCCTCCCTCAAATCAAAGAGAGGCAGGTTGACTAGCACTTAACCATTTCCTGCCTCACCTAAAAGAGAAAAAGTTTTTGTGTACTGAAACACAGTCAAAAGATAATTGAATTCAGTCTGTTAGTATTTTAAGTTAAATGTGTTACTCCTAATTTGATGCTCAAGATAAGTCAGAATTAATTATACTATTTGGCACTAAGACAAATTGGGAAAATGTATAGATCTAAAAAAGAGACACCTCAGAGATGACACTTTGAGCTCCCCAGTATGGAGGAGAGGGGACTAAGTACTACTGGATCTTTTCCATTGTCCCACTCACCTTGACTGGTAAGTTCAAAGCTCTCAGTTTCAAAAAAAGCTTTTAAGGAGTGGACACAGAAGTAAAGTTTACTTGAGTAAAAGTTTAAAAAAAAGAGGAGGAACCTTTTAAGATCCTTCACCCTGTTGTCCTAGCTCTGACCAGGCTAGGTCTATAGTGCCTTCCCCCTGTAGTCCTGGCTCTGACCAAGCTAGGTAGGGTTGGAGTGAAAAGTTAGAACAGCTAAAAATATTTTAGCAGATTCTGTTACCTCCTCTCATACAGATTAAGGAAAGAAAGTGCTGAAGAATGGTAAGGAATTTGAATTACCCTCTCCCACCTGGCAAAAGGAGGGGGGAAGCATAGCAGCTATATGGAGTGCCCTGGGCGCTCTGAAGCCCTCCCTTCTAGGCAAGCAGATGAACCTCTCCTCTCAAAATCTCTGAGTTCACAACCAGGATCTGCAACTGTGGGGACAGGAGAAAAGGGGATAGCCAGGGCAATGTGAGGTCAGAAACCAGTCTCTCTCTGCACTTGGTAAGCCTAACCTTCCATCAGTAATTTTTACCGGGGTCCGCTTAATTGTGAGGAAAGGTAGTTTGTCTTATTGGGGCCTACTCATGAGTTATTGCTAGGCAGAGCATCCTTGGGCTGGGGAGTAAACTGTCAGGGAGAAATATGATCGTGGAATTGGGGTCCAAGCACAAGCACCCAAGTACCCCATCATTCCCCCCTTAAACAGATGGGACCCAAAATCTTTTAGGGTAAAGGATGAAGGTCTCAGTTTCTGAAACTGTCTCATGCTAATAATGAACATAGAGCTGTCCATGCCTCACAGGGTCCCCCCATTCAAGAAGTTGCTTCTTTAGCCAGTGTCCAGAACTTGGCCAACACCAGGTCCAGAGGGTGATGGGTAATAGTCTCTGACAGTAGTTGATACTCAGCCTGAGTGGAGGACACTGAGCCTAGAAGAGACAAATCTGGCAAGGAGATTAAGCAAACAAGGGCCAAAAAAGAGTAAGAGAAAAATGACCAGAAGTGGGGTGAGTATGGGTTAGTATCTTCTGAACAGGGTCATCTGAAATTTAATTGAGCTATTGACTTTCAAATCTTTTGAACCCAGACACTCACTATACCTCCATGCATATTCCTGCCACACACCAAGCCCACAGTCTCACCATTCCTAGCCCAACAAACATTTTCTTGCTACATTCATTAGCTTTTTAGCCATATTCAGTAGCACTACTCCCTAGCCTTTGAGAATTCATAATCAAAGCTTGTTCCAGAAAGAGAGAGAGAGAGTGTGTGTGAGAGGGTGCAGATATTTCACTTTGGGGGGGGGGGGGGAGCTAGGGAATGGACATGAAACATTGCATATACAATTAGTTACTATTAATGTGGGGTTAGTTTTGCTGAACTTCTCTCCACTACCCTTTATTTTTTTGTTCTTTTTAAAAATTATTTTGAACTTAAATACACAATAAGAAAAGAAAAAGAAACATTATAAACTTAAAAATTAAAACTAATACAAAATAAGAAAAAAAAGCATTTCCATGCTCACAGTAAAACATAAGAGAGGATTCAAAATATCCAGCAATAAATTATTTTTCATTCTTTTTATTTATTTATTTTTTTAAAGATATTTTTCTTTGTCTTCCAGTTGCTCTCTTTTATTTTATTTTTTGCTTTTTGGAGGGATAAGGTAGGGCAATTGGGGTTGAGTGACTTGCCCAAGGTTACACGGCTAGTTTTTGTGTTAAGTGTCTGAGGCCGAATTTGAACTCAGGTCCTCCCGACTCCAGGGCCGGTGCTCTATTCACTGTGCCACCTAGTTGCTCCCTTTCATTCTTTTTAAGTAGAGATGACAGTCTTGAGTGGGGAAGAGGAAATATATTTTTCAAAATGAAAGTGATATAAAAACAAAAGACATTAATAAAAACAAACTAAACAAACAAAAAGAATCTAAGGTTAGATCCACAGTAGAATAATTCGTGAGAGTAGGACCTAGAAAGAGGAATAGATATTAAGGGCCTCTAAAAATACATTTTAAAACTTCAATGAAAAATTTGACTTAATAAGGTCTTATTCCCAAGAACATGTGCTTATATGGAAACTATAGTAACTTCCCCCACATTGGTTATCATTGTATTTCTTTTTTTTTTTAAGAAATATTTTTCCTTATAACCTGACCAATGTATAATGTGAAAGTATTTACAGATCCTATACTTGACTATAAGCCGCCACGGGAGGGAGGGAGGGGGACAAAATGTGAAATTCAAGGAATTGTGGAATTGAATCCTGTAAACTAAAAGGAAACAAAACAAATTAATAAAGAAAAAAAAGTGTAAAAAAAAAAGAAATATTTTTATCTTAACACCATAAAACCCTAGGTGCATTTCCATTTAGGAAAGGGAAAGGAAAAAACATTTTATTAAGTGTCAGGCACTGCATCATGGTTTAGAAATATTATCTCATTTGATCCTCAGAACAATCCTGGGAAGTAGGGACCATTATTATCTCCATTTTACAGAAGAGAAAATTGAGGCAGGGGTTAAGTGACTTACCTAGGGTCACTCTTTAATTGAATGAGAAATTAGACTTAGAGGTCACACAGTAAATATCTAAGGCTGGATTTGAATTCATATCTTCTTCCTGACTCCAAGTCCAGGGCTGTAGCTGTAGCATACTTTTTCTTTTTCTTTTTGCATTACCATCTCTGTCCCCCACCTTCTCAATTAAAAACAAGACAAAAAAGATAAGTATGGTTAAGCCAAACCAGCCTAAACAGAGGCCACGTCCAAAGGCATTCATCTTCCTCCACACTTTTATGTTACCACCTCTGTCCAGAGGCTAGTTCATCCCAGCTCTTGTGGACGTGTGACTGGTCCTGGCCTTGATCAGATTTCTAAGGCCTTCTAAAGTCGTTTCTCTTTATTTCTGCAACTATAAGTTTCTACCACAAAGCAAAAACCTTCCCTTAGAGATGCCAGGCAGTGCAGGCATCAGGGTAGACCTGAGTTCAAATCCATCCAGCCTTAGACATTTACCTATCAGTACTATGCTGGGTAAGTCACTTAAGCTTTGTCAGCTTCCTTTTCCTAACTGTAAAATGGGAATTGTAATAGCCTCTAACTCCCAGGATTATAGTGAGGTAATATGTCACATAGCAGGCTCTTTAAAAACATTTATTTTCTTCCTTCCTTAGGCAATATTACAAACAGACTTCTCAGTGGCCTGCAAAACCCCCTGGCAACAACTCACACTGCCCCACCCCCCAAAAAAGAAAAGAAAAAACGGCCAAAGCACCCAGAGTCACTTTTTGAAATTCGGTTTCACAAGCATTGAAAGCTCCCTAATACCCTCCACCTGGAATGTCACACCTTTTAAAATAACAATGACAGTCAGGAAATGTGAATCCAGATTCTGTAGGCAGACCAGAGGGAAGAAAGCCAGAGAGAGAGAGAGAGAGAGAGAGAGAGAGAGAGAGAGAGAGACAGACACACACACACACACACACACAAAGACAGAGACAGAGAGACAGATAGTGAGAGAGAGAAACACACTTTTTTTTTTTTAAAAAATGGCCATTTCTCTTATTCTTATGTTCTCTCTGATCAGGGTAACACACAGCTCAGTGGTTAGTGTGTTTGAAAAATCAGTCTCCACGTGCACCAAAACCTTGGGAGTAAAGGAGGCTATTGTAGACTTATCCAGTAAAAATGTACTAAACTCAGAGGATTATCTAATAAAACTCCTAACTGAAGGATGAACCCTATTGTGCAGGTATTACTAATATATTATTCTTTCTTCAATATTGTTCTTAGATTTAAAAAAAAATCCTCAGTTTTTAAATGGCCAGAATTTGTTATAAAAAGTATTTGAATTCTCACCTAAAGTTTGAAAATATAGACATCCTCAAAGTCTCTCTTTTCCTTATTCTCAACTTTATTTAAATCAAGGGAAAAAACCCCTCTATTTCAGAATGTGTAAAGATACTGCCATGGAGCAACCATGCCATCTTGTGGCATTTGGAAACACAGTCGATACAGTCTTTTTTCAGGGAAAGGATTTTTCAGTGGTGGAAACAAAGGCTGATTGAGGTTAATTAACTTGCCCAGGGTCACAGAGCTAAGAAGTGTCTGAAGCTGGATTTGAACTCAGGACTTCCTGGCTCCGGACCCAGGGGTCCAGATCCGTATCACCTGTCTGCTTCTAGAGAAGAGGCGAGAAGAGCCCAGGGAAGGCCTGCAGTAAAGAGCTTGTACATTTCCCCCTCTCAGTCCAGCTTGGCCACCTGAGTCCATGGAGGATACCCAAGCTGTGAAGCACACATCACAGTCATCTAGGTGAGGCCCTGGAAGTGGCCCTGATCCTAAGGAAGAAGGGTCCTCCTGCCTGTCCCCTTTGGTCAGGGAACATAGGGTGTGTGCACTGCTGCTGCAAGGGGAGGGGTGGGAGTGGGGAGGGACCTGGATAGAGAATGATTGTCTACACACTTGGCCTGCCTGAGAAGGTAAGTGCTAGCTCAGTCAGCCCTGGGAACTGACAGGAGGGAGAATGGTGGAAGGAATAGAAGCCACAGGCATGTTAGATAACCTCAGGTCTCATATTTCCTTTATGTGCCATGATGAGTCGTCTTGCTCATGGCCTTATGTAGACCTCTGGCCAAGATGATCTACAAAGGCCCTCCCTAGCACTAAAATTCTATCATTCTGTGTAAAACCTGTTTAAACACCATACTGGAGACCCAGGAAAAACATATGCCTTGGATCAAAAAGACCAGACCTTACCCACCTGTGGCAAACTGGAAAAATAAACAGAAATACTTCTCCTTACAGAAAAAGTATGGTAGGTCAGATGCAAAGCAGGAACTGGGTAAGAAGGTGTTTGAGGAAGATCTTGCAGAAGATTAAATGTCAATAATAAAAGGTAAGTGATGAAATCTGTATAAAAGATTTGCCTAAGAGTAACAAATGCTCTGAATTTTGCAGCAAACTGAATTCTTTGTCTACTAATGGGAAGCCATCTATACTCTTTCTTCTAAATTCTTCCATCCTTCTCTTGACTCTTACCCCCACCCCCACCCTCTGCCCCCCCATCTTTTCCTAAAATAGAAACTAGTATAGCCTGGGGAACTACAACCCACATACAGTAGCAGTATAGCTCATGGATATGGCATCTAAATTGACATGACAGCTATATCCTTTTCCTCTCTCTCTTCTTCCTTCTCCCCCTTCTCATTCTTCCTCTCCCCTTGCCCTTCCCTTCCTCTCTCACTCTCTGTACTATCTTTCTGTCCTGTCTCTATCCTGTCTTTCTCTCCCTCTGGGTTAGCTTATTCACGCCAATCCACCCTCAACCTGACAGGTCTAGGGATGGGGAGAGGGCAAACTCCATGCTGCTACTACTCACTCCTGGTGGAGGTGGGGGGCAGGGAATATGCTACCAGTCATCACTCTGAGCCCCCACTACCGAAACTCTCTTGACTCATATAGATGGGTATCTTCCTTGTAACATAGAAAGTGGCTTGAAGCACTTCAGTCTGTGTCAGTCGCAGGACTTAAACTCAGGTCTTGCAGGCGTTAGGGTCAGCTCTCTATCAGCTGACATGCTGATTCTCAATCTCTATGATATCCTTCGAAGCTCCTGCAAAGAATCTTATGTAAATAAGCTGATTAAAATAAACAATGGATTGATAGCAGCCCTAGTTTCTCTCCTCAACTCTGACTGTTGTACATTTCAATCTGGATGTCCCATATGTATCTCAAACTCAACATGTTCAAAAAAGAACTCTTCATGATCATGATCATCACACATACACACACACACACACACACACACACCCCTAAAGCCCTACCCTCTTTTGAACTTCTTTATTACTGTTCAAATAAGTCTGCCAACCTTCCAGTCATCCAAGTTTACAATCTGATATCATTCTTTTTTTCTATGAAAGTTTGTAATTTTTATTACTCATGTACATTTATCTGTCCATAATCAAACAATAAGTTCATCACAATATCAATATCTAAACAAGGAAGTAAATGCTTGAGGCAAATGTTAAGGATCTTAAATTCATTCTGCTTTTCCTCTTCATATTACATCATTAATGGTAATTGCAGGGTACGGGGCATGTGGTAGGTGGCACAGTGAATAGACTGTGAATAGTCCTGGACTCAGGAGGACCTGAGTTCAAATCCAGCATCAGACAGGCCTCAGACAGGCCTCAAACAGGCCTCAGACACTTAACACTTATTAGCCATGTGACCTTGGGCAAGTCGCTTAACCCCAATTGCCCTTCCCTTCCCCCCTCCAAAAAGCAATATATATATATATATATATAATAATTGTGGGATCTCAGCAGTGCTTTCTACTCTCTGTACATATGAAAGCCAGTTTTTGGATTTATGGCTTATTTTCAATGTTAGTTTGCAACATGGAAGTGACTGGATTCTTGAAAGTTTCCATTTGTAAAGTTTAAGACCTCATCTCTCTCTATATTATTATCTTATACTCTGGTATCATGATACTCTTCCAGCAACGCATGCTAGCCCTAATGTGTCAAAAGGAAGCCATTATAACTCGGCTGGTCTAATTGATCAATCAATCCCTGAACATTCCTTAAGTGCCTACTGTGACATAGATGCTCAGCATACAAATATAAAATAAGGCATTCCCTGCCATCAAGGGGGTTACATGTCTACCCAGCTGTACTGATATCATTCTTGATATTTACTTTCTTGCTTATCTCATCTCTCCAATTAATTGGTTTGATAAATCTTTTTTTTTTTTTAAGCAATTGGGGTTAAGTAACTTGCCCAAGGCTACACGACCAGTTATTTTGTGTGTGTGTTAAGTATCTGATGCCTGAACCGAGCCAATCCCAGGTTCTCCCAACTCCCCTGCTGGCGCTCTTACTCACTGCGCCACCTAGTTGCCCCATGGTTTGGTAAACCTCATTTTTTTTCTCCATAACATCTCTAGTATAGATGCCCGTCTCTCCACATATCCAATCTATTGTGAAATCTTGTTATTTTTATTTTCAAAACTCTTATATTTGTCTCCTTTCCATTCAGTCTGGCACCACCTTGGTTCTGTCTCTCATCACCTCTCACCTGTTGCAAGAGCTTACTAATTAATCTCCCTAATTCCAGTCTCTCCCCACTCCAATCCATCCTCCACTTAGCTACAAGAGTGATTTTCCTAAAGTGCACATCTCCCCCTATTACCACCCTGCTCAATAAACTCTATTGGATACCTACCTCCAGCATCAAATATAAAACCAATCTTTCATTTGGCATTTAAAGCTCTTTACAACCTGACCCCTTTCTACTTTTCCAATATACACCCCCCATGTACTCCATGATCCAGTCATTCTGTGCTACTTGCTGCTCTGTGTGTCTAGAGTGCTCTCCTTCTCTACCCCTGACTCTTAGAATTTTGATTGTCCTTTAAATTCTGGACTTAGGTATCACCTCCTCCAAGAGGCCTCTCTTGTCTCCTTAGTTTTTAATGGTCTTCTCATTATGATTACCTTTCTCCTACTTTTTGTCATGTATATTTTGATTTATATAAATTGTCTCCTCTGTTAGATTGTGAGGTCAGGGACATTTTTTTTTCTTTTCCTTTGTATCTCCAGTGCTTAGCACAATGCCTGGATAATATTAAGTGTTTATTAAATTTGTATTGGTTGATACATAATCATATAAAAGTAAATACAAAGTTATTTTCAAGGGAAAGGTACTAGCATTTGGAGAGAGGCGGACACAAGTCAATAAAGACTTAATGTAGAAAAATTGTATTTGAACTGGGTTTTGGAGGAAACAAAGGATTCTAAAATGTAGGGGTGAGTAGGGTATGTAATTCAGCATAAGGGACAGCCCCCACAAAGGCAGAGGAAGGAGATGCAGCATCCTGTGTGAGAAACACCAAGAAGGCCAGTTTGACTGGAACAACAAATAAGGGAAGTGAAAAAATGTATGATGAGGATTTTTCTGTCTCATTCTCCCCTTTGGGGTTGAGGGAAGTAGATTATTTCATTATTCTCTTATGAGTAAACCTCTCCTAGTTTCTTTCTAAGATGTTGACTTCATTTTGGGTTCCCACCACATCCTATTGGCTCATTGCATTGCAAAAGTTTGTGCAAATATTCTTAGAATGCTTTCATGCCATCATGCTGGAATGTGGGTGGAAAGAGGATTAAGTTGATCCATGGGGACTAAGTAGAAAATGACAATCTGGGTGTTTTCCACCTCTGTGGTGAAGACAGGATCTGAACCCAAGGTTAAGTCAGTAGCTGAGGACTCCAAAGTATCAACTGTAATGGTAGGAATTCAATAGAGCGAATGATATAATTTCTTGGCCACCAGTGAGCAGAATGCAGGAACATTCAGGTCACAGAACTTTCCCCACAACTGCCAAGAACATCTCCAAGATATCAGGCCATAGGGTAAACAATCTATGGGCTTGAGAATGCACCTCTTCCAACTTATCAAAAAAAAAAAAAAGGTAAGTAAATAAGACTGATTCCAGAGCTGGAACTAGAAGTAGGCAGATAGCTGCCTAGGGAACAGTGCAGGAAGATTTGTATCACATAGCGGGACATGAAGAAATATGACTCATATGCAAAGGGAACTTAGCTTTCATCCATGCAGATGGAGGTCACAACCTACCCATGTCCGCCCATGTGACTCTCCCATATCTTCCCACCAATTCACCTCAGTGTGCTGGGGGCCTTCCTCATTTTCTTCTGAGATACAAAGGATACCAGAAGGTCACCCAGACTGAATGAATGAATGATGCATTTATTCAGCACTTACTATGTGTGAAGCCTTGTGCTAAGCACTAGGGCCACAAAGAGAAAGGCCAGACAGTCCCTGCCCTCAAGGAGTTCACATTCTAAGGGGGGAGACAGCAGGTAGGGAAGGTTTCAGCTGCAAGTCAGATTGGAAAGGTACCAAGGTTCTTTGGATGCAACACCAAGGCATATGTTAATGCTTCTTCCTTAATGTCATCTCCATTGATAAAATCATATCAGTTTCTGACAATGCCAGGGATTTTGGTGGCAAGAATTTTCCTTTCTGGGTCTTCAGTAGTTTCAGCTACAGCACTTGAAGGAGCAGTTACCAGGTGGCATCTCCACAGAGGTTGCTTCCTAGGATGATGCCTTAGGGTGCTAGACCAGAAGTATTGCTATTTCCAAGACTCTTGGGTACAGGGTTCTGGACTGTCTCCATCAGGGTCTGAGGGGAGATGGTGATCAAGATGATGGTGGTGGTTTGACCTGCCTGACCTATTCATGCCTGCCTCTACCTCAGTATGCCTTGAGGCTCTAGCCAGGCTGTGCAATGGTTATCCCTCACTCTAATCCTAATTCCAAAGTGGCCAGTCAAAAAAATTAAAATATATTTATTTGTTCTTAATAAGTATAGTTTAACATTAATTTTGGGGGGGAGGGCAATTGGGGTTAAGTGACTTGCCCAAGGTCACATGGCTAGGTTTTATGTGTGTGTGTGTGTTAAGTGTCTGAGGCCGGACTTTAACTCAGGTCCTCCTGACTCCAGGGCTGGTGCTCTATTCACTGTGCCACCTAGCTGCCCCTTAACAATTTTTGTTTTACAAATTCATATTTTAATTGCAAAAAATTCAGCCCTTCATGGCACATGGGTATTTGTTTTATAGTAGATCAAGTCACACTTGCTGACATGAGGGTTAGATATCTTCCCTAGACAGTAATACATAACTGGAGCATAACCATCAAACCTTGCCTATGGTACTCACTTGTCTTAATCAAAAAGCTTCCTTGCTCTCAGTGGTCTAAAATTTCTGGTTTCTTGGAGAGTTCCATAGGCTTCTGAAATTAAGGTGAAATGGGCTATGGATTCGAAGTGAGTAAAAGCAGTAAGGGAGACCTCATTCTGATATATTCAACCTCTAGTTAATAAGGGGATAGTGGAAAAGGACAAGAAACAAGTGACAAAATCTAAAATACCCATGTTGATCGACAAAAATACTAAGTGGAGAACAGTTCAGCAGTGAACCTGGGTGTAGTCTCCCTCCCTCTCGTTCTGTCTCTTTTCTAAGTACCAACCCACCTAAGTTACAGCTTACGCCAGATCTCAAGTTTCACAGTCTCCTGCTAAAGTCCCAGGTCCAAAGTTAACTACCAGAGATTCCACTTCTTCATCTAATGTGTCATGTAACCAGGGAGCACTCCCTTGCCTGCCTAAAGAGAAGGAACAGCTCTGGGTCGGCTAAGTGGCGTAGTGAATACTGTACTAGCCCTGAAGTTAGGAGGACCTGAGTTCAAATCTGGCCTCAGACACTTGACACACTAGCCCTGTGACTTTGGGCAAGTCACTTAACCCCAATTGCCCTCCAAAAAGCAAAGAGAGAGAGAGAGAGAGAGAGAGAGAGAGAGAGAGAGAGAGAGAGAAGGAAGAGTAGAAAACTAAACTAATTCAAGCTGGACATTCCCAAGTCCAGATTGATCCTACGCCTGGGCAATTTCAAGAGTTGACTCTAGGAGAAGAGTGATCTTAAAGTAATTATTCTCTAGTTACTATGTCCTGTTTATTTCATTTCTGATTCTATGCTGAAGAAACAGAATGCTTGTACTTAACAGAGCCAATGCTAAGGTCTCACTGAAGTACAGCTAATACAAGAAAGGAGATGAGGATTTGCAAGAGGGCGGTACAACAGAGGGAAGCTGTAATAGGTCTATCCACCAATTTCACACCCCTTCATAACAAGCCCAGTAGTAAGAGGCTGGGGACTCTCTGGAAAGCATAAAAAATAAGACTTACTCAATCCACCAACAGGGAGTGTATACACCACCAGAGTGTGTGTGCATGGAGCTGCTCTCAGTGTCTATCAATACCACCTGGCCCTTATGTAATATAAGACAGAGGGGACAAAAGGAGATGTAGAAGAAAGGCTAGGAAAATGGAGAAACTGAACTCAATCTTCCATTTAGGACATTTTAATAATGCATGCTACCCCCACATCCTCCCTCTACACATCCCCTCCCTCCAATCTCCCAGCTAGAAAATTGCTCCAAGAGAGGAGAAAAGGGTTAACTGGTTTACCTAGCTGAAGATGTACATGTGAAACCCTTTCAGGAAGCTCTGAGAATAGTATCTGAAGCCTGTATACTTTGGGGAACATATTTGGGTAGCTCTCTAGGCCACTCCAACCTCACATCATCCCAGTCTAGCCAGAGTCAGAAAAGAAGTACTGAAGTCTCCTAGCTCTAAGTTCCATAGTACCTATCAGTTTCAGGCAACTTGCACCCAGGCAGCTCTACCTCTGGGGGGCTTTTAGGGGATGGCATATGGGATAGGAGGGGGTCCTCTGTTTTTCTTTTCTTTTTTTGCAACTTCATATGACAGTTGCAGAATTTCCCAATTTCCACCCAGCTCTACTATATTCATTATTTTCCTTAGTGTGCTCTTCTCAGTAGCCCACCCTCCAGTCGTCCTAGCCCAAATGAGCGCCCCAGGTGATCCTAAGATCATAGCCCCGTATTCTTCAATCTGTGTTTATGTTCACAGATTTCAAAGGACATAAAAAAGAGGTCTCTTCCCTGGATGCATGGAGAAAGTAGTCAGAGAAAAAAAAATCACCCAGACCCTCCCTGCCCATTACCTGAAGTTTCTTCCAGTTGCCTCCCCTGTCCCTCCAGTGCCTCTCCCAATAGTCCCCATTGTAGAAAAGAAGCAGCTTATTCTCAGACTCACAAGCCTGGGTTTCCTTCCAGGGTCCTAGCAGCAGCAGCAGCAATAACACAATGGAAAGACCAGCCTGCTGTGTCCCCCTTCTCTCCATCTCTATCTTAGGATCACCAACTAGGAATCTTCAATCTGGGTTTCTGTTCACAGATTTCAAAGGGCATAAAGGAGAGGCCTTTTCCCTGGGTCCATGGAGGAAGTAAAGTCGGAGGGAAAAAAAATTAGTCTGAGTCAGACTCTTCTGGGCACTTGCCATGGAATTAAATGCCTTTTTTCCATTTGTCTTTTTGTTTTCAAGCAAAAAGAAGAAAATGCAGGGAAGAGGAGGAAAAAAATTTTGTGAGAGCCAACTTTAAGAGACCAAGAAGGTGGGTCCAGGACAAATGGAAGAAATTTAATAATCCAGTACTGGTCCTTCCAGTTTGTCCAGCCCCACCCCTCAGCCATTAGTGTCTGATGCCACTGCTGAGCTAAATGCAATTACTCCCACTTCCTTTCTGGTAAACTTCATACCACACCTTCAGCCAATTCAACTGGACCCAAACTCAGGAGAAGTAAACTATTCATTCTTTCAGAGTGTGATAGATTCTAGCCACCAATGAGATTTCTCCTTTTTTCTCTTCAATTTCCAATATCTTCTTTCCTTTCTTCTTTGTTCGTTACTTTTCCTCCCTTTCTCTCTCCCTTTTGTCTACACTCCTCCCCTACTCCAGCCCATTCATTATTTTCCCCAAGTTCAGCAAGGACTTTGAGCTCACAAAGACCTAGGTTTAATTTTGAGAACTGATGGCAGAGCCATTTTCTCTTTTTGGTTCATTGTCTCTCATCTAGGGTTAATCTAGGAGCTCCAGATTTAGGTTTAAGTTTAGGTATGGTTCATATCTAAAATTTCCCCAAAGTGGGTAACAGAGTTCTGACTCCCACATAATTACTTAATTTATAATATGAACATTGTATTGGACAGACTTTATTTCCTCCACCAAAGGAAATGCACAAGATGAAAAGGATCCTCAGGAATTCATGAACAATCAATCAATAAACATTTATTAAACAACCATATTCAAGGCACTTTGATAAGTGCTGGGGGCACAAAAAGAGGCAAAAAACAGTCCCTGCCCCTGAAGAGTTTATAGTTTAATGGGGGAGATGACATGATGTAAACAAATATAGAAATGTAAAAAATTCAAATAAGCCATTAGACACCACATTCCCTGAACAAATATTCCCCATTCCCCTTTCACCTGCAACACCTGAGCAATTTGCAGTAATAACATGGTGGGTCATCAAAATCCAGATCTGCTGACCCTTCATGACATGACTTTAGTCTTTTAGCTTCAGGCAATCCTCTCTGGACAATCTTCTTTAAGAAGCATGCTGTTAAGGAAATCTAGCTCAGAGAGACTGGGACTAACACTCCAATACAGCATTACCCATGAGGCAGGCCCTTAAGGCTTCCAGGGCAGTTTACTGCATGGTCCCAGTTTTGTGAACAAGTCTAGAAGGCAGACTTAAATTAAATGGACCCAGGGAAGGGGCCTCTCCTTTATGCCCTTTGAAATCTGTGAACAGAAACCCAGATTGAATATTCCTGATTGGTGATCCTAAGGTAGAGATGGAGAGAAGGGAGAAACAGCAGGCTGGTCTTTACATTGTGTTATTGCTGCTGCTGCTGCTGCTGCTGCTAGGACCATGGAAGGAAACCCAGTTTAAATTTAAGCTGCCCCCCTTCCTCCTCCCCCATCTGGGAGACCTCTCCTATAATGGGAGATACAACCTGCCTCAGTTTCTGGAATCTCAGGTTGTGCTGGATGGTGCAGTGACTCATCTTCCAGAATTCAAATCAAGCCCCAGACACTTACTAGCTATATGACCCTAGACAAGTCTCTTAACCTTGTTTGCCCCTGTTCCTCATCTGTAAAATGAGCTGGAGAGAAGGAGATAGCAAACCACTCCAGGACCTTTGCCAAGAAAATACCAAATGGGGTCATGAAGAGTCGGAAATAACTGAATAGCAAGTCTTCTGCTGGTACACAGTGTTCAAACCAAACTGTACTCCTGAGTATTCTTCAGTCTCTCCCTGTGCTCTCCCACCTCTGGGCACCGTTGCCTGAATGCACTTCTCTCTCTCTCTCTCTCTCTCTCTCTCTCTCTCTCTCTCTCTCTCTCTCTCTCTCTCTGTCTTTCTCAACACAATTCAAGAGCTATCTCACCCCTTGATAAAAATTCCTCCCAACCCCCAGCTAAAAATAATTTCTCCCTCTTTTGCTTTTTTGTTATAAGAATAAAGTCTTATCTTGTTCTGATCAGAAAAGTTGCTTGTTTACATTTCTTTCACTTTGTTAACTCTTGAGAGTGCATTCTGTATTGTTTCCATTTTTGTAGCCTTAGTACCTAAGCACAGTTGCAAAGTGGCTACTTAATAAGATGTTCCCATGGGAGGAAGGGATATATTCTGTTCCCACTGCTTCCTCCATTTGTCTCTAAATGTGATTCATCTTCAATAACTCAGTGTGAACAGTGGTTCCTTACAGCAGAGATTGGCATATGACCTTGAGGCTCAATGACTGATTCCTATGCAGGGGTGAAGAAGCGCCTATAGTTTCCTGTTCTTGATAGCCTCCTACATCAGCTGGTTATCTCTTACTAGTGTTTCAGGCGCTGAGGAGGAAAAAGAAGAATGGGAATGAAATCAGTCAGTCAATCAATGAACACTAAGTGCCATCTATGTACCAGGTACACTGTTAAGCAATGGGGATATAAAGAAAGGCAAAAGATAATTCTTAATTTCTCCCTTTTTTTGTAAATTTTTAAAAATTTTAAACTTAAATACAAAAAAAAAACCATTAAATAAAAAAAAACCCCAAACCATTGCCATGTATATAGGAGACCATAAGAGGATTCAATATAAAACAGTAAATTTCCACTTCAAGAAAACCTATTATAATAAATACTACACATTGTTTTGTTTTTGCTTTTTTTGGAGAGGGGAAGGTAGGGCAACTGGGGTTAAGTGACTTGCCCAAGGTCACACGGCTAGTTTTGTGTTAAGTGTTTGAGGCTGGATTTGAACTCGGGTCCTCCTGACTCCAGGACCAGTGCTCTATTCACTGCACCACCTAGCTGCCCCTACACATTGTTTTCAAAGCTGCCCAGCTTTTCTTCACTTTCTTGGTATTCTTTTGTTCTCTGCTATGTACTTTTTATTTTCCCCCTCCCCCCCAAAGAAGGCCACAATTAATGTGGATATAATACATACATACATGTATGTTTATACACACATAGATATCTATAAACATACACATGTACATTTATACACGTATATGTAAGACCATACTATGCTTATTCCTCCTATCATGTTTTTCTGAAGGTGGATAGTATCTTCTTTCATAAGTCCAAGTCTTTCCACGTTTTTCTGAATCAACCAGCTCATCATTTCCCATACCACAGACATATTCCAACCAAATCACATCCTATCTGAGAGACTTTCTATGAAAGTTTTTCCCTAATTTTCTGCATTCCTTCACTTCTTGGCTACATATGTTTTATTTATACAAGAAAATTTTAATTTAAAATAATTCAAATTATCCTTTTTACATTTCAACAATGCTCTTGTCTTACAATATAGTTTGCTAAATCTATTTCCTTTACATCTTTCACCCCTGGTTTCTTTGAAGAATTTGACTTTTTGTTTTTCCAAATGAACTTTATTATTATTTTTCCTAACTCAGTAAAATAATTTTTAGTAATTTAATTTGAATGACATTGAATAAAAAATTAGTTAGGTAAAATTGTCATTTTAAAATTTTATTGGTTTTACCTACCCATGAACATTACTTCAGTTATTTAGGTCTAAGTTTATTTGTATAAACAGTGATTTATGTTTATGTTCATATAGTTCCTGTGTCTGTTTTGGCAGGTTTACACACTCAGGTATTTTAGATTGGCTAGGTATTTTAAATTGTTTCTTTCTGGACACTTGCATTTTTTTCTTTGACCTGATACTTCTGAAATTTGGCTATAATGTTCCTTGGAGTTTTTATTTTGGGATCTCTTTCCTGAGGTGATTGGTGGATTCTTTCAATGCCTATTTTGCCCTCTGGTTCCAGGACATCAGGGCAGTCTTCCTTGATAATTTCTGGAATTCTGGAATTCTGTCCAATTTTTCCTTTTGATTATGGCTTTCAAGTAATCCAATGATTCTGATATTGTCTCTCCTGGATCTATTTTCCAGGTCAGTTGTTTTTCCAATGAGATATTTCACATTTTCTTCCATTTTTTCATTCTTTTGAATTTGTTTGGTTCTTGATGTCTCATAGAGTCATTAACTTCTACTTGCCTAATGATAGTTTTTAAGGTGTTGTTTTCTTCAATTAGCCTTTCAATTCCATTTGGCAATTGTACTCTTTAAGTAGCTATTTTCTTTGGTGGAGTTTTGTATCTCCTTTTCCATTTGACCAATTCTAACCAGTCAATTTTAACCAATTTTCCAAGCTGTTGACTCTTTTTTCATAATTTTATTGCACCACTCTCATTTATTTTCCCATTTTTTTTCTTCTACCTTTCTTTTTTCTTTTTTTTCTTTTGCTTTTTGGAGGGCAATTGGGGTTAAGTAACTGGCCCAAGGTTACATGGCTAGTTTTGTGTGTGTGTGTGTGTGTGGGTGTTAAGTGTCTGAGGCCAGAACCGAACTCTGGTCCTCCTGACTCCTGGGCCGGCACTTTACTCACTGCGCCACCTAGCCACCCCTCTTCTACTTTTCTTAAATGATTTTAATCTCCTTTTTGAGTTCTTCCATGACTTCTTTCTGGGCTTGAGACCATTTCCATTTTTCTTTGGGGTTTTGCCTATAGGTGTTTTTATATTGTTGTCCTCTTCTGAGTTCATGTCTTGGTCTTCCCTGTCACCATAATAACTTTCTATGATCAGATAAATTCTTTTTTTTGTTGATTTTTGCTCATCTGTTGCTGTTGTTGTTGGCCTTTACCTTTTTCTTTTAAATTTAAGCTCTGCACCTGGGATGGAAAGGGTGCTGTCTCAGGCTTCTTGTGCCAATGGCTCCAGGCCCTGGTTATTACCTGGTATTGTGTTGATGTTGCCTTGAAGCCCCAGGGACCCTTGTGTCTGATGCTGTGTTGAAGGGAGGGGGCCGGGGGTAGTTATGGCTGCTGGTGGTAGTTGGGGTCTGGCAGCTTCCTTTGTGCTGAGCTGGAGTCCTAACAGTGGTATCTGGCATGTGCTGAGGCCCAGTAGAGTGTTTCTGCATTTCCCCAGGGCTACACTGAAGCACATAGAGGTCTGGCTGGTGGAGGATGCCTGTTTGACAAGGGCTACACTGAAGCATATGGTGGTTCTTGGAGCTGGAGTCTGCCAGTGCCCCTGGCAGTGGGGGATCCTGGTGTTGGTGATTGCTTGCTCCACCACGCTGGGGCTGAGGGTCTCCCACTGGTTTGCTGAGGTGGGGCTTGCTGCTTGTTTGCTGAGACATTTTCTGTCCTGGAATGCACTCCCCTTTTACAAGAGTAAGACAGACCTTTCTTGCTGATCTTCCAAGTTTCTTGGGCTAAAAGATTGTTTCATCCCATCTTTTTGCTGGTTCTGCTATTCCAGGATTTGTTTGGGGGTGCTATTTTATGGTTGTTTGGAAGTGAATATCAGAGAGTTACAATTAACTGTTTACTCTGCCATCTTGGCTCCCAAAAATCTGTCTAGGTACTTTACATGGTCTAAAACACAGGTGGGGAATCTGCGGCCTTGGGGCCACATGTGGCTTTCTAGATCCTTACAGTAATTTTTAGATAGTCAGACTATTCTTATATTATTTTTCCTAGATTTGTTCTCCAGATCAGTGGTTTATCTGATGAGATGTTCCACTTTCTCTTCTATTTTTAAAAATCCTTTTGATTTTGTTTTATGATTTCTTGGTGTCTTAGAATGTTGGAATTGTTTCCTTCCTTAAGTTTTTTATTCTCTTTTTCCAGTTGATTGAATTTGTTTTCTTAATTTTCTTGGATTGTTCTTATTCTACCCCCCCCCCCAGTCTCTCTTATTTGATTTTTAAAGTCCTTTCTAAGTTCTTCCAAAAACTCTTTTTGCGCTAGGAACCATTTGATATTTCTCATTGAAAAAGGAGGGACTTTTTTTTTTTTAGCTCCATTATCTTCCTCTGAATGTGAATCCAGATCTTCTCTAGCCCCATAGTTACTATCTATGGTCAGGTTCTTTCCCCTTTGCTTACTCATTTTTATTTAGTTAGTTAGTTAGTTAGTTAGTTAGTTTTGTTTTTAGCAGCTATTACTGTGATCAAGTTGTAGTTTCAAGGTATGGGGAATGATGCCTCAAGTCTCAGGTCCTTTTTACTGTTATTTTCTGAGGTCTGTCTCAGGGTACAACCTTAGGTTCTCCTCTGTACTCCTAAGTCTTGGCTAGAGCTCCCAGTTACACTGTCCCACAAATGATCTTGCTCCCTAAAGTCCCTCTGATGGCTCCAAACTATAGGTGTCCTCTCTGCCCCAGAACTGAAACCAGGAACTCTGCTGTCCTGCAAGTGCCTACAGCCAACAGGATACCTGCCCCTCACTACTGCACTCACCAGGTATGTGCATTCACTGCACTCACATCCTCACAACTGTGCTTGACAATGAAAGGCCCTTCAATTTTTTCCTACTCAGTGATCAGATTCCCCACACTGTCTGCAAGATGAAAGTTTCTGAGGCTGAGGCTACCTCTCAACCCAGCTGTCCCCGGGGCATGTTTGCTGATTCTGCAGAGTTACCTTGGAGGTGTTTGCACTTCACTCAGGTCAAACCTCCATTCTTGGAGGTTGGGTCTTTCCTGGGGTCTTCTCAAATTGTCTTAGGAGGACAACTGCTTTACCCTGTATTTATTTCTGCTGCTTTGAGGCAGTGTTTTGTCTTTTTTTGGGGGGAATTTGGAGAACCAAACATTTTCTGACATACTTCTCCATCTTCCCAGAGTCCTTTCCAATCCCTAATCTCAAGAAGATCGCAGTCTAACATGGGACACAATGTGCAAACAACTATGCACAAACAAGACACATGGAGAATAAATTAGAAATAATAGAGGCAAGGCACTATAATTAAGATGGGTTGGAAAAGGCTTCTTGTAGAGTATTAGATCTTACCTGGAACCTTCAGGAAACCAGGAGGCAGAGATGAGGAAGGAGAGCATTCAAAGTATGAGTAACAGTCAGTGAAAGTGCCGAGTTAGGAAATGGATTTTCTTGTTCAAGGACAATAAGAAGGCTAGTGTCATTGAATCAGAAAGCTTGATCGGCAAGGTGGATGGAAGGTGTAAGAACATTTCAAAGGTGGGGAGAAACCATGTTCTTAAGGACTTCAAATGCCAAATGGAGAATTTTATATTAGATCCTAGAGAGGATAGGGGAGCTACTGGAGTTTTATTTAGCATAGGGAGTGATATAGTCAGACCTTCATTCTAGGAAGATCATTTTGACATCTGAATGAAGAATGGACTGGAGTGAGGGAGACCAACCAGAAGGCAACTGTGTGATGAGGCATGAAATGATGACAGCCTGCTGTAGGGTGGTCAGAAGAGAAAAGTCATATATGAGAAATATTATGAAGATTAAATCTATAGGCTTTACCAACAGACTGTGAATCTCGCTGACTGGGTGGATGGTGGTACCCTGGACAGTAACAGGGAGGAGAGGATTTAGGGTAAAAGATAACTTGTTCAGTTTTGTAAACATCAAGTTTAAAATGTCTATGAGGCATCCAGTTTGAGATGTTCAATAGGCAGTTGGAAATGTAAGAACAAAGATCAGCAGAGATGTTAGGGCTAGATAAATAGATCTGAAAATCATGTGATAGAGATAATTATTTGAGCTTAGCACAGTGCCTAGAACATAGTAGGTGCTTAATAAATGTTTATTGAATTGAATCCCTGAGAACTGATGAGATCACAAAGTGAAATAGTATAGGAAGAAAAGGGAAGAGGGCCCAGGACAGAATGCTGTGGTATACTCATGTTCGTTGATTCTGCAGAGTTAGCCTGGAGGTGAGTGAGAGTGTCCTAGATGAAGAGCTAGGAAAGGATATTGCGAAGGAATGGTCAGATAGGGAGAAGGAGAACCAAGAAAACCTAGACAGAAGAGAGTATCAGGTAAAAGGAGTTGATGGACAATGTGAAAGGCTGAAGAGGGGTCAAGGAAGATGAGGATTGAGAAAAGGCCATTCGATCTAGCAAATAAGATACTATTGGCTAAGAGAGAGAGAGAGAGAGAGAGAGAGAGAGAGAGAGAGAGAGAGAGAGAGAGAGAGAGAGAGAGAGAGAGAGAGAG
>NW_027187367.1:4308091-4325397 GCF_028583685.1 Petaurus breviceps papuanus
GAGAGAGAGAGAGAGAGAGAGAGAGAGAGAGAGAGAGAGAGAGAGAGTAATGAGGAAATTCAGTAGAAAAAGTAATGAGGAAATCCTTGAGCTTGTGCTTCTACCTCAAAGGGCAAGGGACCTCAAGAAGGGACTCCGGGCTCATATACCCCAGGCTTCAATCCTAGAAACTCACTTCAAAGAGAGGATTGTTTTTTCTCTTTCTGATTCTACTACTCTTTTTTCCAATCATTTTTTCATCTGTGTCCTACTCTTTGTGGGCCCACTTGGGGTTTTCTTGACAGGAATAATGGAGTGATTCGCTATTTCTTTCTCCAGATCATTTTACAGATGAGGAAACTGAAACAAACAGGGTTAAGTGACTTACCCAGTAAGTGTCTGAGGTCAAATTTGGACTCAGGAAGATGAGTCTTCCTAACTCCAGGTCTGGCAGTCTATCCACTGCGCCACCTATCTGTATTTGGGTAAAACTCTAGGTAAATCTCTAAAACAAAGCTTAGGTATGGCACACCTCTAGGACTCCACAAAATGTGGGCAACAGAGTCCCTGCTAGAATATGTGTATTAATTATTGGACTACTGCCCATTTCCTTCACCACAGAAGAATGCATTAACCACAAAAGACTCAGAAAAATGCATTAGCCACAAAAGACTCACTAACAAATACAGAAGATATCAAAATTTTCAAATATTTCGATACGTATTCTACCCAGAAGTTGAAGATCTTTTGTTTGTGAGACTGCTAAACAGTTATTACAAATTCACCTCAGACTTGTACTTTCTGAGTGACTCACAAAGTCCAGATGTCCTAGTCAACTAGGGCAGGACTTTCTTCCTTCAGAAAAAGGATAATACTGGTAGTGGCCACATTCTTCTCTAAGAAGTGTACTGTTAAGGAAATATTCCTCTCTCTGGTTATCTGAGACTCAAGTCTCTAACTCAAGAACTCTCTACCCTTGAAATAACCAACAAGGATAGAAACATTTTCCTTTCCCTACAATCATTAGTCACTGACTCATATTTAGGAAACAGAAAAGAAGAAGGCAGCAAGCCAGGACCTGATGATCCAATTAGGCAAGCCCATATTCCTGATTCTATTTGCTTCTGCTGGAAACCATCATTACCACTGATGTGTGGGAAAGAGAAAAGAGAGAGAAATCTCTTACCTTACTGGAAGTATAAGGGAGAGAGTACTAGAATTCCAGAAAGAAAATGGACCCAATAAAGAGAAGGGTCATGGTTGTTAGATAATTCTTATATGCCACAAATGGGTCTGGTCCTCCTGATGCCCAGTCACCAATCATCTTCAATATAAGCCCTAGTAACTAGGGATCAATCAAGAGGTCTTTATGTCACTTCATAAAGAAACCAGGGAACATGTCTAGCTCCATTAGAGGGTGTTCATTCCAGCAAATCAGAGATTCCCCCATGGGCTAGCTACATAACAAAGGAATCTTATGTTTGAAATTCACATAAGATATACCTAGAATACTTCCTGGTGTCCCTAAGGGGAGAGATAAATTTTGTATTTGGATGTATGTCATTACAAGGCATTTGCATTTTTCTTTTATTTGAATTTTTAAAAAATTTTTTATATCAACTCAGTGGATATGTGAGATGAAATGCAAAGAGGGGCTAGACACTGTTGTGCCATCAGTGAAGTAGCAGGAAGAGAAATAAACCTACAAAAATTACCAGCCTATCTGTAGTTCACTTTAAAAAAATAACCCCAGCAGGTAGAACAAGAAAAAGAAATTCCATCCAGAATAACTACAAACGCTAAAATGTGCATACCCTTTGAACCCGTAATAGCACTAGGTATTACTAGGCCCTATATCTTCAAAATATCTGTAGCAGTTCTCTTTCCTCCTCTGCCATCATATTCTTTTCTTCTCTAATCTCCCAACCTCTACATCTTCACATACGTTTTTCCCTTTATTTTTTATCTTGCAATCCATCTTCCATTTTTGAGGAACATAAGCTTGCATTGCAATCATAGATAGAGATAGAGACCCTTCCCCAGAATCCACCAGCACTGATGTGGCATTTTTTGAGAAATTTGACCACAGGATCAATAAACAAGAATGAAAGATGAATGAAGACTGAGTATAGGCAAAGTATAGCCTGTTGGCCATACGCCTATATTTTTGGCTATGGGATAAGATTCTGTATTCTACAAAATGAATAAGGAAGGAAGGAAGGAAGGAAGGAAGGAAGGAAGGAAGGAAGGAAGGAAGGAAGGAAAAGAAACAGGCATTTATTATGTGTTTACTATGTTCTAGGCCCCGTGCTAAGCAATGAAGATACAAAAACAAGCAAATAGAAAGTCAGCCTTTTGGGCCCTTCCACAAAATGGGGGCTCCAGGAGGAACTCACCAATGAGACAAGTAGGGCAAGCCTCACGGAGGATCATATATAGCAGGTTGAGAAGGCTGAACGGGCAGTTGGCTATTCTAGGGCGGGGAGGCTCCAGGTGATGAGGGAAATTACAGGCTGAGCGAGTAGAAGAGAAGACTTGGTGTTGAAATACAGAGAAAGTCAGGAACAGGGTCAGGAAGTGAATGAATGAATCAGAGTCCTACTTTTTCAATTCTGTAAGTTCCACTGTGGGGTTTTTTTCTTTTTCAAATTCTTTGTTACAAGGGATTGTTCTCTGGGTAGGGAAGTAAGGAGAGATATATTTGGAAATGAAAATGTTATAAAAACAAGGCAGAGATTAGGAAAGAAATATAGGGAACTATCAAATGAGGAAATTCCCCATACAATGCAAAACAGCATCCTCTCTGCAACTATTAGAGAATTACCTAGTTCACTGAGAGGCTGTGACTTTCCCAAGTTACACAGCTAGTATGTGTCACAGGCAGGACAAGAATCTTGACCTTCTGGGTTCTGAGACCAGCACTCCCTGTATCATACTACCTCAATATAAAAACAAATGATATATATTAATTTTTAAAAAAAGATTCTCTATTCAAATTATATAATTAAAATCACAGATACGTGAATAAGTATGCTGTTTGTACTGCCCTCTTACCTTGCTATGTCTTATATACTCTGGCTATTACAAAATCAAAATTATAACCTAATATAGTAGGTAGGGGGCTAGATTTAGAGTCATATAATAACTTGGGTTCAAATCCCACCTTTGACACTTATAAACTCTGTGAGTACAACCAAATCATTTAGCCTTGGCAAGTCATCAAACTTGTTTGTTTCATTTTCCTCATCTATAAAATGGAGATAACTTACCTCATAAGGAAAGAGCTTTGTAAAAGTAGCATTCCTCACCCATCAATTGGGGAATGACCAAACAAAGTATAGTATATGAATGTAATGATCCATTATTTTGGATAAGAAATGACAAAAGTGATGGTTTCAGAGAAACCTGAGAAGACTTGTATTAACTGGTACAGAATGAAGTGAGAAGAACCAGGAAAACAATACCAGAATGACAACTTTGTTAAAACAATTTTGAAAGAATTAAGAACTCTCATCAAGGCAACGATCAACCACTATATCAGAAGATCAGTGATGAAGAATGAAGCACATTTTGACATAACCAATATGAGAATTATTTGAGAATTATAATGAGAATTGTTTGAATATACATATCTGTTATGAAGATTTTCTTTTTTCTTTTTTGAGGGAAAGAGGGAGGGAAAATAAGTGCTGGTTAGCTGAAAAAAAATTTTAATTTAAAAGTCTTGCACTCCTATTGAGAGATTAGGCCCTCATATGCTGCTACATGACGTTCCAAGAGCAAGAGAATGGGTGATTACTCCTAATATTACAGCTCATTGGGTTCTACCACGGTGATTTCCATCAACAATTAACCAATATTTGAGTATATATAAAACTTATTTGAGTATAGGTTTTAGATAGGGTGTGGACTCATACTAATAACAATAGTTGCAAAGAATTTCCAAACTCTGGGGTACACTTTCCCATTACCACACACAGAGTACATGAGGGTTGGGGAATGGGGGGGAAGTGGGTATATATCTCTAAAAGGTAATGGGAGTAAGCACATATATAAGGAACACATGCAGCAAAGGCAATTCTCTGGAACAGCAGAGCCTCAGCGTCTTCCCTTTCCCAAGAGAGTCCACATGAAGTTTGCTGTGGGGATAGATGAGTTACTTTGTGGCTTGACTGAGGTTCTCTCTTCAAAGGGCATGGCATCCCTGTTAGATAGATCAGTCTTCTGCTGGGCTAGACCACAGCTCCTCTGGATTTACATAAGTAGGTTGTTTGATCACTGGGCTGGCACTTCACAAGATGTGAAGGTAGAGGAGGCAATCTGATGAACTTTATGGGCTCAATCTTTGATGGGCAACTTCAAACTTCATTACCTCCAGCCAAAACTTCCATGAGATTCTAGACTTACATAGATCAAGTTTAGTCTTAGGGGATCCTGACCCTGAAGAGAGAGGATCAAGCTCATTTATGAACATCTCTGATTTATTTTTGCCTCCACCTCAGAGTTCCATGGAAAAATCTCTTAAACAAAACTTAGGTCTAAGGTCTTTCCTAAAAGGATTCACTTCAGAAAGCATTCTCAGTGCCCAAAGTAAATATCAGATATAAGACTGTATGTAAGAAGGATTTCGTTATCCTTTTTAGTTTAGTTTCTCAGGATCCATGGCCACAGCAATGTCAAGTTTCCAGGTGTTAGATAATAACTCCCAGAATAGGCCAAAGGATTCTAGATAGTAATTCTTAGAATCGTATTGATAGGCAGGCCTACTGAGGCTGTGGCCATGAGATAAGGGGCAACATAATGTGATACTATGCTTGTGCAGAGTGATGATATTGCTAAAGTTAACCTGTGAGCTTAATGTTGACAAGATGCCTTCTTTGTTTGTTGCCCTATAAAGTAAGTGGGCACTGGTCAGTGAGTGGGGAAACCACAGGGAACCTGTAAAGGAATCTGTGTGTGCCTTGACTGGCCCCCATCAAGGCCTGAGGGAACTTAGGGGAGTGCACAAGCTGTGCCTATCTCAATTGACCTCATCAAGACCAGGGGTAGTTGCCCCTCCTTCTCACCAGCCCCTGTGAGAAGGGTGATTAGGGAATGCTGTAGGAGCTGGTTCTCCCATTATCAACAACCTTTCTGAGAAGACTAGACTAGAATAAAGTAAGATTATTAACCCCTCCAAAACTATCTTCCTGTACTGCCTATCTGACCAGATCAAGAGTGAACCTTTTAGAGGCTGGAGACCAATACCTTCAGTGCCTTCCATGTATTATCTGTGAAAGAAAGACATTTATTTATTTCCTATACTACAAAAGAAATACTTGGAGGACAAAAACATCATAAGCAGGCATTAAGAAATACAAAAAACATGGACTGGTAACCCATAGCTCTTACTATACTCTCCATGGAGGGTAAGTCAGCTTTGTAGGACTGACTGTTCAATAGGTATTTTATATTTATCTCAGAATTATACTGTCTAAATAACTCACAAGTTCAGGAATTCTGACCAGCCAGGGCAATACTTTAAAAGTTCTTTCAGTGGCAGAATCCCCTTGGATTCTGGGAAGTTACTTCTTCCCAGAATCCACTGAAAAAATCACCCCCTGCTTAGCAAACAGCACACATTCTCAAATTCAGAGGTAGCCACCAGGGCTGGAAATATTCATTCTTAGGATTGCTATTTGTGACCAGGGCTTAGGGGAAGAAAAATATAAAACAGAAGATGCAGGCAAAGACTTGATTGAAGTCCAGTTTCAGGGACACCTAGGCAGGCACATATTCTCACTGACACATTTTTGTAACTGCTGTAGCTGATGGGAGAGGAAGGAGAAGTCTAGTGCTGCCCACCCCCCACCCCCCCATGGAAGTCCAAAGAAACATTGACTGGATTCCCTCAAAAATGCCTTCTCAAAAGAGACAGGAAACTATATTTTCTTAATCCTTATAGCCCTTTTCCTAATAGGTTCTCTCTGGTTCAGTCTTTTATGATGTAGACTCTAGTTGCAGAGACACATGAGGACCAACCAAGATCCTCCCTCTTCACAGAGCCAAAGTAAATATGCTTAACTTCATGGGAATTACAGCTCTTGCTACATCAGCATTCCAGCTCTGCCCACCTCAGCAGCACTAATTCAATCCAACCAACATTTATTAACACTTGCTCTACTTGAGAAATTATATTGATACATCCTTGTATATACATTGTATATCACATCCTTGTGATACATTCTAACTTAACAACTGAAGCCACAAGAAAGAACACACACAACCTCCAAACTCCTTCAATGATCTCCCCAAAGCTTTCAATTCCTTATTTCTTTCCTGCAGCATCGGCCTGTCCCTTATAATGTCCCTCTCCTCTCCCCTCCCCAATACAGCAAACAATCTGATATAGATTATATATGCGTAATCATGTTAAACATATTTCCACATTAGTCATGTTGTGAAAGAAAAAAAAACAATAGAGAAGAACCATGAAAAACAAAAAAATAGTATGCTTTGATCTTCATTCAGACTCCATAGTTCTTTTTCCATCATGAGTCTTTGGGAATTGTCTTGTATCATTGTATTGCTGAGGAGAGCTAAGTCAAGTGCTTGGATCAATTTGGCAGGAGGGGTATGAAGACTGAATCTGTGTTGCTGAAGCCATCACCAGCACCACTTAACACTAAAGACCCTCAAAGTGGCAATCTTGCATCTCCACTCTCCTGTGAGCTCCTCTTCCAGAGGATCCTGGAGTCTTTTCTTCTGGACATGGCAGGGAAGTTTCTTCACCTTTCTTGGTTTTAAATGTTTACTTTGTCTTTATGAACTGTCATAGCCTGGAAGATTGCTAGTCCTGGTTACCCTTAGTGAGAACACATGTGAGAGGAAGCAACTGAAGGGAAACAATCCCAGAGAAGAGAGACATTGTCACAGAAGCCCTGTCTTTGACTGGGAATTTAGGACTAACAAAAAGATAAAGAGAATTACAGATCTTTTGCTACCGCTTCCCTGAATAGCAAAAAGATTATTTATCCTTGGGAAACTCCTCTCTGTAATGAGTTAATAGTAGGGTGAGGGGGAAATAGGAGTGGTTAAATAACCCTAATTACCACTATCGATTTAACTCTGCTACACTCATCATCATCCTCACTCACAGTTATACCACACTATGTGCTAGACATTGTGCTAAGTGCTTTACAGACATCTTCTTCATTTCATCCTCATGACAATTCTGAGAGGCAAGTGCTATTATTGTCCCTCTTTTATAGATGAAGAAACTGAGGCAAACAGAGCTTAAATAACTTGCCCAGGGTTACACAGCTAGTAAGTGTCTGAGGCCAGATTTAAACTTCAGTCTACGTGACTCCAGGCCTGGTTCTCTATGCATTGCCCCAAATCCTCTCTATTCTTCTCCCTATACCTTTACCTTCCCAATGCCTTTACCTTACCCAAGATCCTTTCTCTGAGTAGGCATTCGGATTTCCCTCCCTGTTCCTTTCTCCCTTCCTCATCTGCTTTCCCACTCTCTTCCCATTATTTCTGCCTTAAATATCTAATCTCCCATTTTTTAGCTCACAAACTGAGGTCAATTTGGAAGTCACTTGTGCCTAGAGAAAGATCAGAAGATGCAGGATGGAGGGACCAAAAAGAGAACATGGGGTAGGAAACCAAATTTGTGTTTATCTCAGGACCTGGTCAGTAATAATCCATTCCCCAAGTCCCTGTACCTGGGGAAATAATTTTCCTTTAAGTTCAGGAATGCAATGAAGTGTTTGTTTTGCTAGGGCAATCAAGGATTCTTCTCAATTGACTCAAGTACATGTCATTTTAGAATTAGATCATCAATTCCTATCCATGTTCAATACATACCAGGTTTTGTCACCCTGACTTCATCATTCAACTGAAACTGTTTTCTCCAAAGTTAGTAACAATTGCCAAATTTAGTGGCTTTTTCTCAATTCTCATTCTTCTTGACCTTTCTCATCTTTGAAACTATCACCCTCTTCTTAATACTCTCTTCTCTTTAAATTGTCATGACAACAGATCTCTCCTGGTTCTCTTCCTACCTATTAAACCTCTCCTTCTCAGGCTCCTTTTCCAATTCTTCATCCAAGTCACACATGCTAACAGTGAGTGCCCACAGGGGCCTGCTCTGGTCCTTCTTTTCTTCTCCTTCTATTCTATTTCACTTGGTGATCTCATAAACTCCCATGGTTTCAATGATCATTTCTTTTTTTTATTTTTTATTTTTCAAATGCTTTATTAACTTCTGATTTACATCATTCATTTCTGCCAGATTTTGAGTTACAAATTTTCTCCCCGTTTTTCCCCTACCCACCACCCCAAAATAGCAGTCCCACAGGATATCCCCTCCTCCAATCTGCTCTCTCCCATACCTTCTCCCATACCCCTTTTGACTTTTTCAGTGGATTTCTATGCCCCAGTGCCTGTATATCTTATTTACCAATTACATGTAAAATAGTATTAATAATAGTATATATATTTGAGTATTTGATTTTAAAACTTTGAATTCCAGATTCATTCCCTTCCTCCCTTGTCACCCACCCTTACTGGGAAGATAAGCAGTTCAGTATAGGTTGTACATGTGTGGCTAATGAAAAACAATAACATAGTAGATATATTGTAAAAGACTGACTATATTTCCCTCCCTCCTATCCCACCTCCCACTTGTTCTATTCTCTACTTTGATCCTTTCCCTTTTCAAAAGTGGGTGCTTCCAACTTCCCTCCCCCCCAACCTGCCCTCCCTTCCATCATCGCCCCTCTCATCCCCTTCCCCCCTACTCTCCTGGAGGGTGAGATACCCTATTTAGTGTGTATTTCATTCCCTCCTCAGGCCAAATTCAATGGGAATAAGGTTGACCCATTCCCTTTTGCCTTCCTATTCTTCCCCTCCGTTGTAACCATTTTCCCTTGCCTCTTCTATATGAGATAGTTTACCCCATTCTGTCTCTCCCCATCTCCTCTCATTATATTCCTCTTTCACCTCTTAATTTCACCTAAGTATCATCCCTTCCTCTTAAATTGGTCCTGTGCCCTCTATCTATGTATACCTGTAAACATATACATATATTCACATATGTATTCATATGTCCATCTACCCTCATATATGTATTGCTTTTAAATAACCTGAATTTCACTAAGAATCCCTCCTCTTTGTCTTTTTTTTTTTTTAAGCAATCAGGGTTAAGTAACTTGCTCAAGGTTACAGGCCAGTTATTTCTGGGTGTGGTGCTAAGTGTCTGAGCCCAGATTTGATCCCCAGGTCATCCTGACACTGGAGCCAGTACTCTTACTCATTGAGCCACCTGGCCGCCCCTACCTCATATATATATATATTTATATTTATATTCCCTTCAACTACTTTCATAAGTTACAATTATTATTTTTCCATGCAGGAATGTTAATAGTTCAACTTTGATAAGTTCCTTATCATTTCTTTTCCCTGTTTACCTTCTCATGCTTCTCTTGCTTCTTTTATCTGAATGTCAAATTTTCTATTCAACTCTGGCTTTTTCAGCAAGAATGCTTGAAAGTCCTGTATTCCACTGAATGACCATATTTTCCCCTGAAATGTGATACTCAGTTTTGCTGGGTAGGTGACTCTTGGTTTTAATCCCAGCTCCTTTGACCTCTGGAATATCATATCACAAGCCCTTTAATCCCTCAGTGTAGAAGCTGACAGATTCTGGGTTATCCTGATTGTGTTTCCACAATATTCAAATTGTTTCTTCCTGGCTGCTTGTAATATTCTCTCCTTGATCTGGGAATTCCAGAACCTAGCTATAATATTCCTAGGAGTTTTCTTTTGGGGATCTTTTTCAGGAGGTGATGGGTGGATTCTTTCAACCTCTATTTTGCCCTCTGGTTCTAAAACATCAGGGCAGTTTCCTTTGAGAACTTCCTGGAGGATGCTTTCTAGGTTCTTACTTTGGTCATAGCTTTCAGGTAGTCCAATAATTTTTAAATGATCTCTCCTGGATCTATTTTCCAGGTCAGTGGTTTTTCCCATGAGATATTTCACATTGCCTTTTATTCTTTCATTTGTTTGGATCTGTTTAACAGCATCTTGATTTCTCATAAAGTCATTAGCTTCCATTTGCTCCAATCTAATTCTGAAGCAATGATTCTCCTCATTGAGTTTTTGAGATTCCTTTTCCATCTGGCAAATTCGGCTTTTTAAGGCATTCTTATCCTCATTGCCTTTTTGAGCCTTTTTTGCCATTTGAGTTAGTCTATTTTTTAAGGTAGTATTTTCCTCAGTCAGGCTGTTGACTCTCATTTGGTAATTTTCTTGCATTGTTCTCATTTCTCTTCCCAATTTTTCCTCCACTTCTCTTATCTGCTTCTTAAGGTCCTCTATGGCCTGTAACCAGCTCATATTTTCCTTTGAAGCTTTTGGTGCAGGAGTTCTGACTTCACTGTCTTCCTCCTGTTCCATGCTTTGCTCCTTTTTGTCCCCAAAATAGGAGTCTAATGTTGGAATCTTCTGTCTGCTTTGTTTCCTTTGCCTGATCATGTCGCCACTTAGTCACTTGACCCCTGGGCTTTTTGCCACAGTAGGACTCTGCCACCAGACAGGGGAGTTTTCATCCCAAACGCTGGGGTTTTCTCAGCTGCTGGAGGTATTAGCTGGGTGACCTCTCTGAGGTCTCCACATGCTCTGGCAAGCTAGACACACACCCCAGGACCTCCACCCTAGACTGCAATCCAGATCCAAGAAGGTTAAAGCAAGAGGGATTACCCCTCAGACTGGCGCTTAGTCCCCTTACACTCTGCAGGCCAGGAGCTAAAGCTGCCACATGGCGCTGGCTGGCTGTGCCAGAGTCTCAGCAGCTTCTTGCCCTGGGGACAAAAGCCACACACTCCCACTTACTGGGTCCCAAAGTCCAGACTGCACTGACCTCTTACTTTGTCCTTCGCATCTAAGTGTTGATAAATCTGGAAACAGCCACAGCTGCTGCTGATCTGGAGTCCCTCCAGCTGGCAGCTGGTCAGGCCCACCCTGGGGCTAAAGCCTTGGTGTGGGGCTGGGCTTGGCTCCCAGAGCCCTGTTCTGACTGATTCCTGCCGGCCTGCTGAGCTGTCCTTAGTGGGAGGTTAGCTTCTCTGTGTCATTTTGTGGGTTCTGCAGCTCCAAAGTTTGTTTAGAGTCCCCTTTTTACATGGATTGGGGAAGGTGGAAGCCGGAGCAGCCGGGAGGTCCTGCTTCTTCTCCGCCATCTTGACTCCCTCAATGATCCTTTCTATGTTGATGATTCTCTGATCTACTTATTTAGCCCTAACCTTTGCTGACCTCCCAATCTAGCATCTCAAACCTATTGAATATCACAAACTGGGTGTGCCAC
Organism: Petaurus breviceps papuanus; assembly: GCF_028583685.1. Lineage (NCBI taxonomy): Eukaryota > Metazoa > Chordata > Mammalia > Diprotodontia > Petauridae > Petaurus > Petaurus breviceps. The sequence continues at coordinate 4,319,421 of NW_027187367.1, forward strand.
CAGCATCTTAAACTCAATATATCCAAGACTGAACTCATTATTTTCACCCCAAAACTTTCCCCTCTTCCTAACTTCCCCAATGCTGTTGAGGTCACTACCATCCTCCCAGTCATCCAGGTTCACAATTTGGATGTCATCTTCCATTCCTCACCTCCTAAGCCCATATCCAATCTATTACCAAGGCCTGCCAGTTTTACCTTTGTAATATCTCTCTAATCTGCCCCCTTCTCTTCTCTGACACTGCAACATTCAAGTTCAGACCTTAATTACCTCACACCTAGACTATTGTAATAGCTGTTGGTTGATCTGTCTGCCACAAGTCTCTCCCTACTCCAGTCCATCTTCCTAAAGCACAGGTCAGACCATGTCACTCCCATACTCAGTAAATTCCAGTAGCTCCCTATCATTTCCAGGATAAAATATAAAATCCTGTTTGGCATTCAAAGCCTTTCATAATCTTGCCTCCTCTTGCCTTTCAAGTCTTCTTACACCTTCCACCAAACTCTACCCATCTCCCCACAAATTCTGATTCAGTGACAGTGGTCTTGTTGTTCCTTAAACAAGATACTAGATCTCCCTCCTCCAGGCATTTTCATTGGCTATCCCTCATGCCTGACATGCTCTCCCTCTTTATTTCTGCCTCCTAAATTCTCTGACTTGCTTCAGGTCTCAGTTAAAAACCAAACTTCTGGGGCAGCTAGGTGGTGCAGTGAATAGAGCACGGGGCCTGGAGTCAGGAGGACCTTAGTTCAAATCTGGCCTCAGATACTTAACACAAAAACTAGCTGTGTGGCCTTGGGCAAGTCAGTTAACCCCAATTGCCCTCCAAAAAAAAAAGGTAAAAACCAACCTCCTACAAGAACCTTTTAAAATCCCCTTTAAGTCTAGTGCCTTCTCTCTGTTATTTCCAATTTACCTGCTATACCTTGTCTGTATATAGTTGTTTGTATGTTATCTCCCACTTTAGTCTGTGAGCTTCATGAGTAACTGTCTTTTGTTCTTATTTCCAGCACTTAGTACAATACCTGGCACACAGTAGGCACTTAATAAATGTTTATCAATTAATGGACTGACTAGGAAACAGAACCTCCCCTTGGCAAAAATGGGACTTCTCTGAAGTTTGTCTTCTGAGTCTAGAGACTCCCCTTTATTATATATAAAAAGAATGGGGTATCCCCACATGTAACGGGCTTGCTAGTTCTGGTACAGATAGTGTTCTTCTGTAGTGATGTGCCTGCCCTTTCCATGGGTACTCAGAAAGGAAAGACAGGTAGTTGGACATCAGTATCATAGTGGTTGGGATAACTACTTGGCACATATTCTCTCCATAAACTCCAAGCTGGAGCTACCCATCCAGGATTATTTCAATAGCTCAGACAGAGCCTAATCTAGGTCTCTGTGCATGTACCCCAAAGCACTACCCACCCAGGTTCCTCACAGTAATTGCTTGAGTTCCTATCTCCTAAGGTTTAAAATGTGAAAGCTTTGTAGTGGGAAGTTAATCAGGCAACTCCTGATCAATTGAATATCCCAGTCCACTTGATAAAATTACAGGGAATCAACTTATCGAAAAAAATGGCACCTCCTATGGAGATAGGCCTGTGTTCTGGCTCTTTTCCTGAGTGACTTGTACCTTGTTGGGATGACTGAGCATCTTCAGACTGGTCCTTAACTGGGGGATGGGAGATTGTGTCAAAGATGATTGGACACTGTGAATCAAAAGTCAAGATGGACTCCGGTTGGGTTTTTGCTTGATGGAACTTGATGGAATAACACTCTCTCCTCTCATCTTAGTGGCAGAACACTGGTGTGAGGGAGTGGCATTTTTCCTCCCCAGAAGCTGGAGATCAGGCAAGAGACAACATGGGGAACGATCCCTCTTCTTATCTGCCTTTTGGGAACCCGTCTTCTCTTTCAGGAACCTGTCTATTGCGTCCATGTTACCTCACCATTGAACTTCTAGCAAGGGAGGTGAATGAATATGCCCTTCCCACCCAGCAGTAATGGCAACACTACTGGCAGGTAGGTGCTGTCATTATCCCCATTTTACAGTTGAAAAACCTGAGGCTGACAGAGATTAAGCGACTTGCCCAGGGACACAGGCAGGATCAGAGGCTGGATTTGAACTCAGGTCCTCCTGAATCTGTTTAACCTTGGGCAAGTTACTTAACCCCCATTGCCCTCCAAAAGGCCAAAAAAAAAAAAAAAAGAAGGAATAATAGAGGGAAAGAAGAGAAATTGGAAGATGCAAAGGAATAGGGAGGAGGGGAGAAAAGAGAAGAAAGAAGGAGAGAGGAAGACCAAGACCAGAAGTGAAAGGAGGGAAAGTGAAGAGGAGACAAGCAGGAGAAAGATGGAACCTGGCAATAGACCAGGCCTAACATCAGTCCCAGCTTTGGGGGCAGGAGAGTTAGGGGTAGTGGATTCCTGCTTCCGATGGAATTTCCAGACCTCCTTCCTGATTTCTCAGGGACTCCCGTTCTACAGTATGACTTCACTGCAGTGCCTCAGTCTGGTCCAGGGCAACATGCTTACATGGCCCTGAGTTACATAGACAGCCAGGTCTTTGTGAGCTATGACAGTGAGGTTGGGAGGGCCAGGCTGAGAGCCCCAGGCATTGAGGTAGAAAGTGTGGGAGTGCTGCTGGAGGCCAAGGAGCTGGCCTTCCTGAAATGAGGGGAACAGAACGCTGACTAGAGTCTGAAGAACATTTTGGACTACAACAAGCTCAGTGGTGAGTTAGGGATCCAGGCTTCAGACCACCACCCCTCCCCCCACCTCTATTCTGGCCTCCATGGGTCCGGGAGCACTGCTCCCCCAGCCCATTCTTAGATCCACACTCAGAGTCAACCCTTCTTATAAGATCCAGGCATCCCACCTCCCAGTCCTTCTTCCCACCTCTCAATGGGACCCAGAGGTTGGGACCCTTAGGCCCCCTACTCTTCCTCAATCCATTCATTTGGATTTCCCTCATCATGGGACTCTAGAGTCTTTGTGCCCCCAGACCTCTACCTTCATACACATACCCCTTTCCTTCCTGTGCTGCTCTCCCACCACTGACTTTGGGGGGGAGGGTGGTACAGGGAGCTAGGAGTATGCAAAAGCTTCTGGTGCTATGGCTTCAATAGTGAGGACTTCACTGCCTACAACCCAGTGACCTGGGCCTGAGGAGCATCTCTCCCAGAACCAGAAAGAAGAAGGAGGCAGTTGGTAGTAGGCAGCTGTCTTCCAGCAGTTAGGTCTGGCTGCAGGGAGACTACAGGAAGACACTTTGGGGATTGCTACAGGCAGGGCTTGGAGGCCAGGAACCTCAGGGTAAGGACGGAGGATAATGCAGGGACTTTCTCATGCCCAAGACTTTCTGGGCCTGGGATAGGATGAGTGTCTTGAATCCTTCCTCCTTCAGCAAGAACCCAGAAAAGATAGTTAAAATTCCCCAACTAGAGAAAAGGAAAAGGGGCTTAAGGAATTCTCTACAAGGGTCTGACGAGGGGGGTAGTTCTGTGTGTTTGCATCCCTCTGACCTCTTCCTTATTTTCTTCATTGAGAGGAGATCCTTGCAGACTTGATCGGTAGGGAGGCCATAAGCTTATATAAGTCAGGGGGAGGTGAGTAGGGCAGTAAAGAGTGGGGAAGAAACTAAGACACAAGTCCATACCCTTAATCCTCCCTCTTCCCTTTCCCTTCCTCACCAGTGTCTCCATCTCTTCATGTGAGCCTCCAAGAGGCCCCTGGCGAGGAACTCCCCCTAAAGTGCCTGGCATTTGTCTTCTCTCCACCTACTATATCCTGACTTGGTCTTCGATGGAGGACCTCTGAGCCAGGGACCCCACCTGGCCTGGAGGAGATGGGACCTTTCAGAGTTGGGCATCTGTTAAAGTCCCACCAGGACATGAGCTTAGATACACCTGTCTTGTGGAGCACTCAGGGTTGAACAGACTCTCAGACTCAGCAGAGTGAGGAATCGTCAGGAGTTGTGGGGGCCTGGCTATATTTCCATTGTTAAAAACCAACCATCTTCGCCCAGACCAATTTTACCTAGACTCTTAGTCTAGGGGTCACAATAGTTAGATCTTGGACCTAGAGTTAAGAAGACCTTAGTTCAAAAGGGGCCTCAAACACTAGCTGTGTGACCCCGGGCAAATCACTTAACTTCTCTCTGCCTCAGTTTCCTCAACTATAAAATAGGGATAATAATAGCACTTACTTCCCAAGGTTGTTGTGAGGCTCAAATGAGGGAATATTTGTAAAGCACTTAGCACACTGCCTGTTACATTGCAGGCACGAATATTGTTTCCCCTTCCCTTTCTAGTCCTACACCCCACCCCCTATCACCTACTCTTCTCATGTTCAGAAGTCCTTCTGCCGTTGTTCAGTCATGGATTCTAACCTCTCTCTTTTCTTTACCTTCCAGGAAATAATCAAACACTTCTCCAGTGTTGAGCCTGGGTTTAGGTGAGATTCCAGGGCAAGGGAAGAAGACAAAGAGCTGTGGGAGTTTAGGGCTGGAGATTTATAAGTTGGGAGGAGGAAAAAGGATCATAGGAAAGCAGATGTGCTTCCACCATTGTTTCTAGGGACCATTCTTCCACCCTCAGAGGAATAGGAACAATAATATTCTCCTTCTCAAGTGAGAAATAGAAAACACTTTTTTCCCTATTTCTGTTGTTGAATTTTCCTCCCTCTTCACCAGTAGCCTTGGTTAAGAGGCTGGGGTGTGTTGTAATATTAACTTGCTCAACAAAAACAATAACCTTGAACTGGGGAATCCTCTGAACAGTGAAAGATCTCTTCTTTCAGAATACATAAAAGAATTTTTACTTCACAGCAGGGAGAGGGCAGAGGGAAATTGCTACCCTAACACATAGGACAGGATGAAATAGAAACAGGTTCAATAGAAAATTAGACACATTCCTAGATGACAGAACCCTAATAGATTATTAAACTCCAAATAGGAAAGGCTGGCTGACTTCTTCCTACTGGCCCTCTCAGGCTGCTGTGGACCTGGATTCCAGAGTTTGACCTCAGAATTTCAGGTCTAGGACTTTACTATTCACCTGAAACAGAATGCCCAAAAACTCTTATAAGAGACTGACTTCAATCCAACAAGTATTTATCAAGTTAGTACTTTTGTGTCCAGCAATATAAAAGGTGCAAAGGAATATCGGGCATGATCCTTATCCATTAAGAAAACAGACCAGCTCAAGAGACAGAACTTAACATATAAAGGGTGGGGGGACCCCTTGCTCTGGGGAAGCAGGAGAAGGCAGGAGTGAAGGCAATGGTAGGGATAAGGAATTGAAAGAGAATGAGTAACAGAAAAAAAAATGTGAACCTTATCTAGGTAGATGAAAAAAACTGGATAACTTGGGTTCAAGACCCTAGCCTCCAAGATCCAGAGGGGAGTGGTACCTGGTTGACTAAAAGGTTATATGCAGCCCAGGGGCAGGAGTTCGTGGACTCTGGGGCCAGCCAGTCTGGGGAGGGAGCAAGAGGCAGTGGAGCGGGCAGGGGCGGGGGACTGGGCAGGGCTGGGGCATCAGAGCGAGGCTGGGCCCCGGAGGAAGCCAGTTTCTGGCAGCTGGAAGGCAGTTCGGATATACTCCCTCCCCAGCCCCAGCCAGCCATGGGTCTCCTTCTGCCCTGGCTCTCTCGTTGCTGCTGTCGTCTCCTGCCTTCCCGGATCATGGGCCCCCACACCTCTCGTGGGGCCTACTCCCAGAATGTTGGGCCACCTACAGAGGAACTAGCTACAGAAGAGACCAGGAAGACCCCATCCCCAAACAGGGTAAGAAGGGTGGGGATGGGGGGTGGGGTAGAGCACCATTACTTTGGACTAAGAGAAGGGACAAAACCATAGTCCAATCCAACCTACCCCCCTACCTTCTGGACCCAAACATCTAATTCTCTGAACCATAGTAAATTCCCTTCCCCTCCAGCTTTTTCCCCTAATGTAATCCCTCCACCACTATCTCTG
>NW_027187367.1:4325407-4340122 GCF_028583685.1 Petaurus breviceps papuanus
ACCACAGGCCAGTTAAGTTCCTCTGAACTCTCTACATCCTCCCCCCAGGGTCCAGGCCACAGAAGAACAGAGCTGGCTCAGGCAGAAGAGCTATTAGAACAGCAGTTAGAGCTGTACCAAGCCCTGCTGGAGGGGCAAGAAGGGGCATGGGAAGCTCAAGCCCTCGTGCTCAAAATCCAGAAGCTGAAGGAGCAGATGAGGAGGCACCGAGAGAGCCTGAGAGGTGACGCTTGAGGGGACCTGTTCTTTCCTTCCTTTACTGGCTGAACCCAAGCAAACACTTCTAAGAACCCCTTTGCCCCAGGGTCCCATCCTGTTCCCTCCTTTTCTGGAGCAGAAAGAACACCCAATGACTGGAAATAGGAATGATCTCCTTCTGAGGAGGGCCAAGAATGGGAAGGGGTGCTCAGGGGAAGCCAGCCCCTCCCTACCCTAGTAACTGAATCCCCTATTTCAAGTCCCCTAAAATGACTTCCATTCCTCCCCCAAGGCTGAAGAGGAGAAAAAGACATCACTCACTGTTACCCCTCAAATAAAGGAACAAAACCCTCAGACACTCAAGATACTTTTTTGTTTCATTTTTAGTTTTGTTAAAAAAAAAATTCGACAGGACAAATCAATAAGGGAGTTTGGGGGATGACTTGAACAGGGCCATCGGGGCGGGGAGGCTGGGGGTAGGTGGCAGTAGTGTCTCCTTCACCCCCACGCCCGAGTGTTCAGCTCCTGGGGAGGGAGAGGGTATCATACTCCAGGGACAGGCCAAGGCCTCTACCGAGTCTGCTCAACTGAAAATAAAAAAAGAAAGAAATTAAGATAGGGTTAGAGGTGGGAGTAGTGATAGAAAGGGAAGTGATACAGAAAAAGAACTATACAGAGATAAAGGAAGGTAATGAGAATTAAGTAATACTCTAAAACCTTCAAAATAAAAAAAGAAGGCCAAGAGAGATGAGATCATGGGATCAAGCTAATTAGCAAGAGGGAAAGTCCAATACTCACTGTAGGAAGAAATGTCTATCTCATCAGGCAGTTCACTGATGTTGACCTCAAAGCGATCCTGGACGTCATTGAGGATTTTGGCATCATTTTCATCTGATACAAATGTGATGGCCAAACCCTTTGTACCAAACCGGCCTGCCCTAGCCACCTAGGGACAAGAAAGGGATAAAGTCAAGGAATATCCTCAGGAAGAGACAGGGCATAGAACAGATAGATATGGGGCAGAAAGTAAAGGAAGGGGCTGGAAGGTCAAGAAGAAGGAAGGCATTAGAAAGTACCACCCTGGGAGGCTAGGGGGCACAGTGAATAGAGCACCGGCCCTGGAGTCAGGAAGACTTGAGTTCAAATCCAGCCTCAGATGCTTAACACAAAAACTAGACTGTGACCTTGGACAGGTCACTTAACCCCAATAGCCCTCCAAAAAGCAAAAGAAAGAAAAGAGCGAGAGAGAGAGAGAGAGAGAGAGAGAGAGAGAGAAAGAAAGAAAGAAAGAAAGAAAGAAAGAAAGAAAGAAAGAAAGAAAGAAAGAAGGAAAGAAAGAAAGAAAGAAAGAAAGAAATCACCCAACTGTAAGGCTTACCCTGTGTAAGTAGGTGTCTGAGTCCTCTGGCATGTCATAATTGAAGGCAATGTTTACTCGTTCAATATCCATGCCCCGGCCAAACAGGTTAGTGGCCACAAGAATACGACGCTGGAAATCCTTGAACTGCTGATACCGGGACAACCTAATAATGGGGAGAAGAGAGCAGAGAAGGATATGAAAGTTGCCCTTGGCATTCCTCTGGCCTCCCACCCCAACTCCTCTGCTCACCTCTCCTCTTGGGGCATCCCACGATGGATGGCAATGGCTGGGAAGTTCTGTTCCACTAGGAGTTGGGCCAGGGCAATGCAGCGCTGCACAGATTTCACGAAGATCACCACCTGTGTGTGGTGGGGTGAGAAAAGACTCAGTAACCACTTTACCTCAGGAGACCCAATCCAATCCTTTGCTGCACCAACAAACTACATGCTTCTGCTATCCTGATGGCATCTCAAGAACAAGATAAAACCAGAGGGAAGTTGGGGGTGGAAGTCACCATTAGGACAAAAAAGATGATTATAAGGGAAGGAAAAGACTAAAGAGATGCTCCCCATCTTTATAAAATCACGCAGACCAAGCAGAGAGGAATGATTCCCTTGTTATTAAGATTCTAGTGAGCCTCCTCTAAAGGACATCCATGGCATTTACAATATCCTTCAAGGACTTTTCTCCCATTTCCTCTCCTATGTTCTACCTCTCTCCCACCTTCACGCCCAGCTGACCTGGTTGAACTCTAGAACATCCAAGAGGTCGAAGAGTTTTCGGTTCTTCTCATTGTCCTTCAGCTTCACGTAGTACTGCTGCAGCCCATGCAGCGTCAGCTTCGTCTCATCATCCACGAAGATCTCCATTGGCTGGGGGGGAGGAAGGGAGGGGACGGAGGAGGGAGGGCAGAGTGGGGGTGTTAAACCTGAGGGGGGTGGGGGTGGGTGGGGATAGGTGACTCCCAATTCACCCCATGAATGGGATGGGGAGAAGAGTTAAGATGTCAAATTCCCTTCTCATCTCCAACCCACAGCCTCCCAAATTCAACAGTCTCTTCTCTATAAAACAGGGTTTTAAGTATAAGCCATTCTAGGATGCCACAAACATCCATGGAAAGCATTACTGGGTCAGGAGGACAAAGGACAGAGCTAATGGCCTCCAGTGAGACCATCCAATGGCAAGAGACTATTCAGATGGATTAAAAAAGATCACCTCGGTTTGTGTGGGAGAAGGGGGCAATAGTGGGAGTGATCTCAAGAGGGATATGATATTAACAATCAGATAAATCTGAAATAGTAAAAAGTAATAATAGGTTGACTTAGGGGGGATGGTCAAATCTCTTAAAGATTAGGTTGCCATGTTAAACAGCTGGTTAAAGGAAAATGGAAGTTACTTAAATGAAAGTTCCAACCAGAACCATCTAAGACAGGAGACCCTTTACAGGACTGGCTTTCTCTAGAATCTAAGGTTAAATAAAATAAACTCCACCAGCAAGGGTGTTCAGGCAAAGAAATGAACCCCTATTAGAAGATTTCTCCTATATAGCTCCTGATCTACATATCCCCTTGAAGGGGAGGAGAAAACCACAGAAATACTAACAGATTCAATCTCAATCCCCATTTGCTTCTCTAATCTCTCTAGCTAGCCCTAGGTTCTGCAAGGGAAGTGATGATCTAGTTCACTTACAAGCAGGAGTTTAAAAACCTCCTTGAAATTAATCTCTATTACCCACAAGGGGTAATAATACAAGAGAGGCATCCCACATGAGGGAGCAATACAGATAACCCCATCCCCAAGACTTATCCCACTACTCTTTTCCCACTCTGAGAACCCCCAACCCCCACCTGGTTTTAGCAAAATAAAGATCTTCACTTGTTACCTTGCCCTTTCCCCCTCCCGGAAAAAAAGGAAACAAAAAAAAAAATCCACCACCCACTCAGGAGCACCCCCGCAACTCGCATGGGCGAAGGGAGCGCAGTACGCGTAAGTTTCAGGAAAAAAAAAAACCGGGAACGGAAAAAAAAGGCTGGTTTGGTCCTCTGCTTCCTGGACACGGTTCTCCCGCAGCTTCTGCTGCCGCCTTCCGATGTTGGATGCCATCTGCAATCCCCCGTCGCGCTGAGTCTCTGCTGCTGGCTCACATCTCCAGAGGGTCCAGATGGGGGAGGAGGAGGAAAGGGAGGGGAAGGAGTAGAAGGGTCGGGGGTTGAGGTGCCGAAGGCCCCCACCCCTGAAGGTGGGGAGGGAGCAGACTCATTTGTGACTTTTGCTCTTCTGTTGGCCATGCCCTGCAGTCTGTCTGTCCCTCTCTCGCTCTCCTGTCATCAGGAAATGTGGGTTTTGGGGAGATCTGAGTTTTTAGGGGAGCCAAAAGGCCCCAGTTGTGCTCGATGCCACCTTGAGGGTGTGTGTTCGTGGAGTACAAGGAAAATAGTGGATGGTAGGGTAGGACATTCTGTCCCACCCTGCCAGAGGGAAAAAGAGTTTTGCTGTTGTTTGGGTTTTCTTATTTTGTTGGGGTTTATTTGAATTCTACCCGCTCTCGTGTTTATCCCGACCAAGTCTTCCGGAGTTTCCCTGGCACCCGCGCAGACCTTATCACTGGCTGTCTCTATCTCTGTCTTTCCAGGGAAGACTCAGCCCTGGGGGGTCACATGACTCCATCTCAGCACTGGGAGGAGAGGGGAGAGGGTAGACTGGAGAAGGTCGAGAGGGAGTAGGAAGAGACTGCGGGCAGGGGATGGAGGGAGAGAAGGTAGAAGGGTATTTACGTCTTGCATGAACTTGCGGCAGACAGGGCGGATCTCTTTGCTCAGGGTGGCACTGAACATCATGACCTGCTTCTCATGGGGGGTCATGCGGAAAATTTCCTGGACATCCCGACGCATGTCTACAAAAGAGGAGTGACAACGAGACTAAGCACAGAGCAACACAAAGGAAAGAGTACTTTCCAATAATATTGAAGAATGCAAGAGAATCCACTACCTGGTTCCCTGTGCTCACACTTACTCTAAACCTAAACAAAGGTTTTAATATTCTGTCCTATCCCCCAACACACATACACATCCTTAATTCCACCCAGGTATCTTCAACCTTTTCTTCCAAATCTTGCTCAAAAGCTTCCTTCTAGAAAGTTTTCCCTAATTAGGTGTACTTCGTCTTCTCTTGCTGACAATTTCTGTATGTTTCCTAGTTGAAATATCTAAAATTTAACCTATCAATTATTTAAATTCTAGGCTATACTCTCTCTCCCCCTATCCTAAAAGCTGAGTTCCCTTCCCCACCAGTATTTCCTAGAATAGCCAGGATTAGATTCTGCAGACATAAAGCAGAGTAATCAGTAAACACTGTTCTCAGATTAAGAAAGTCCTTCTATGATCTGAAGGCATTCCTTCTCTAACATATGGAAAGAAAAAGGCCTAAACCATTTCCTCTTTATTATCTCCATCACCAAAGTTGCCCAAAGCATGCTGACTTGCTTGGACACCCCAGATCCCCTTTCATCATGAACCAATGAAAACATTCACAGAAATCCAAAGAATTCCAGCTTCTGGAGCCCAGAGCCATCAGTCATGGGTGATAGATCAAGAGTCGTCCTGGCACCAAGGTTGCTCCACTTAACATGAACACATCATGTGGCTCCAAGGGTCAAATACGCTGACCTTCAATTTCCACAAAGTAGAGCCCCAGTTCTGGGATCCCTCTATTCTTCAAGTCTTCCACTCACCGAGCTGTTCGAGCATTTTGTCACACTCATCCAAGATAAAATGTTTAATGTGTTTGAGATTGAGGATCTTATTTCGGGCCAGAGCTAAGATACGGCCTGGGGTCCCCACAACAATGTGTGGGCAGTTCTTCTTCAGTAGCTCCTCATCCTTTTTTATTGATAAACCGCCAAAAAACACCGCCACCTGTCATCCAGAATTGGAAAGAAGGTCACCACAGAGAATAATTAACAGCCACCATTTCCCAGTCTTGACTTCTTCCCTATTTGGCTAAAAACTTTTCTTGGTATCACATAAAAACTTTAGAAATCATTTAATGCTCTCATTGTATACACAAGAAAACCTAACTCAGAGGGATTGACTCACTCATACAGTTAGCCAGTGGCAGAATCAGGACTAGAACTCAAATCTTCTGACTTTACCTAGTGTTCCTTCCATACCCTTCTTGTAATTCTGAAAAGTCCTGCTTTGCTCTGAAATTAGGGTGATTATACTGAGGGACTGGAGAACATTGAAAGGCAGAGCTTTTGGTTTGTTGTAAAGTTACTGGACATAATTTACCCCAACCGAGAAAACCCAGTTCTGACTGGGAAGAAGTAAAATCAAGCAAACTCATCTGTACCTAAGCAGACAGCATGCTTTCTACTCCAATACAGTTAAGTGAGAAAAGTATAATGGGAACCTCTTAGGCCATCCATCCATCCAGTGGTCCAGATAGCCAGGCCTCAATTTTCTGCTATCCTAAAGAATGAAGACATCATGTACCTTCCGAATCCACATATACCATTAGGGATAGAGAGCTTAAAACCTTCCCACACCACACACCCTAAGCTTTCATCATACTACCACTTCCTAGAGCATCCCAAATAGTGATCAGAAAGGGAAAAAACCCAAGTATGATGATGAGGCACATGGAGAAATAAAGTGACTTAAAGGCAGAGAAACAGAGAAGCAAAGGGTCAGGATAATAGTCACCTATACCCCAGCTTACAAACCAGTTAACAAAGAGAAGGATTAACAAAGCTAATATATATAACAAGAGCCTGTGGCTATTGAAAATCCACTAGTAATGAAGATAAAAGTATTTTTTGGGGGGGAGATTGATTAAATCTAATGAAAATCTCACCTATATCCAACTTTTCAAGAACCTGCCTACTACATAAAGCAAAACATACCTTAAGACAATATTTATCCTGGAAATGGCTTCTGATTCATTCTAGGATTAGGTGGCCTGAGTGTCTACTATGTCCCCAAATATATCTGACAGGTTCTTATTACTACTCTCTTTCTCCACCCTTAGTTTCTACCCTTAATCAAGTCTCCTCCCCATCAATTACCTTGACATTAGGCATGTATTTAGAGAATCGTTCATACTCCTTGCAAATCTGAAAGGCCAGCTCCCGAGTGTGACACATCACCAGCACAGAAACCTTAGACAGGGAGAGACAGATGTTTGGCAAATTGCCCTTTAAGAAAAGGCAGACCATAAGCAAAAATCCAACTGAGCTTATTAAACAATTCCAATTCTGGAACCTAATAATTTAAGTGACTCTTTTGCACTCGAAATCAAGAGTGCCTTGTGAATTGTTGGCATTCAAAAATCATTTGTTACAACCATTTTCATATGTATGTTTGATCTTCCAAACTAGAAAATGAGTTCCTTAAGAGAAGCTGATTTTTCATTGTTTCCTCCAATCTTGCCGTGTACAACTCTAAATACTAAGTAGAATTTCAAATAAACAGTCAAAAAGCAAATACAATCTTAATTAAACCAAAAACCTTTAAAGTGAGTTTGGTCTTTAAAAAGTCTATACATTTTAATATTGGGGTTTTGAAGTAAAAATATACTCCCCCCCAAACCTCTTTCAACCCCCTCCCTCCCTCCTCCCAGGACCCATCTGCCATCAGTCAAGGGTGATAGTTAGAGGTCATCTCAGCACTAAGTGCTCATGTCTCTGAAAACACATCATGTGGCATAGATAGTTTTACTTCCTTCCCCATTGTTCCCTACATAGTTTATACCTGACCAGTGATTGGTTCCAGCTGCTGCAGTGTGGCCAGCACAAACACAGCTGTTTTTCCCATGCCTGACTTGGCCTGGCATAAGACATCCATCCCCAAGATGGCCTGAGGAATACACTCATGTTGGACTGGGGAAAGAAAAGAGAAGACGATGGATTAATGGTAGTCCAGGCACACAAATTCATAATCCCTAAAACCACTTACAGACTGTAAGGAACCAGTTCCAAAATATGCTAGAGGTAGCTAGGTGGTACTGATTCAAATCCAGCCCTAAACACTTACTAGCTGTGTGACCCTGGGCAAGTCACTTAACCTGTCTGCCTCAGTTTCCATATTTGTAAAATGGGTTAATAATAAGCACTCACCTCCAGAATTAATGAGAGGATGAACTGAGACAATATTTGTAAAGCATCTAATAGTACCTGGCACACAGTAGGCACTTAACAAATGTCTATTCCCTTTCCCTTTGTTTTACACTCCAGGGTAGTTTCTGCCCCAATTCTTTGACCTTAACACATTTCCTATGCTTAATCAAAGAATGGAAGAAAGAAATGATTTTGAATAAAAAAGTTGGTTGTGGTAGCTTTAGGTAGTAACAATACCTAGGGTTTCAGCCTACAAGAAATGAATCTTTTATATTACTCTTCTACCTTTTTATTCCATCTTAACTCTTTTAAGTCTCATCGCTCAGAAAACTACTTACCTCTCCCAAATTCCAACAATTCCATCATAAATCTCCCCACCCCACCCACACCTTACCCCAACAATCATCTCCTGCTAATTCTACCACCCCTACCTCCAGTTCTACCCATCATTCTAGTTCAATAGACATTTTTGCACTGCTTTATCCCCATATCATCTTACTCTAGAAACCACTACACTTCTGCTCCCATGGATTCTCTTAGAAATCCCCCTGCTTTGCTCCCATTCCCCAAAACTCTGCTCCTTTTCCCTCAAAGCTTCTTGCTCTTGGATGTCCTATCCTAGGTCCTTCTCATTGGTCCCTGGATTTATGGTACAAGAAAATGCTTACCTTCAGATGGATGCTCAAAGCCACAATCTACAATGGCCCGGAGCAGCTCTGGCTTAAGTAGAAAGTCTCGGAATCCAGAGCTGTGAATGGAGACATAGGAACCTTTCACATCTTTCTTTGCAGGGGCCTCAGCTCCATCTCCCCCAGCTGCTGTCTCCACGTCATCATCTTCATAATCCAGAAGTTCATTGTCCACATCATTTTCTGCCATGGCTGGGTCAGGGAAAGGGGATACCTAGATAGGCTCTGGGAAAACTCGGTGTAGGGAAGCTGGGGTGGTAGAGATTCAGGGAGCAGCAGGGGAAGATGACACTGGATTCAGAGTTGAGAGCTAGGGAAGACATGGTTGAGAGAAACAAGCTGGTAACGACTTAAAAGAAAAAAAATTTCCACCAACCTCCAGTTTTTTCCATAATCCTCCCTCCTTCTAAAAATTTTGAGTTATTTCTTCTGGATAGAGAAAAATAGACAAGCTGAGAATACAACGGTGAAGTTGGGGGCAAGAAGTGGATTTATTATTTTTGTGGACAAAATTTGAGGTTAAGAAATACTAAGAGGAACAGAATAGATACAGAAAATGAACTGACATAAACCATGAAAGAACTGCAGAGTGAAAGGTGAGTGGATAATTTTTAGAAATGCATAAAGCTAAGAAATGTTTTTATGTGGGGGAAGGGAGGTCCTGGGGCTGGAGCAAAGATTCTGCAATAGCATTAATATCTAACCACTTATAGAAGCAGTAACTTCTTCCCACCCCCAAATGACAGCAACCAAAGATGATAAGAGTATAATAATCATGGCACGAACAGGGATTTTTAGTCTTAAGACGAGCACACAACGTTGCTAGTTGTTACTCAAGCCCCAGTCTGTCCAGGTCCCTCTTGGACAAGGACTGGCCAGAAATGGAACCTATAAGTCAAAAGAGCAAAATGTTCTATTGGGGGGGGGGGGGTACTTCATCAATAGAGTATCACATTTCCCCTCCAAACTCGAAAGACTGCTCTCGGCACTACCTTTTACTGGTCTGAATCAATTTGAGGGGAGGGGAAAGAGACCTGTTGGTAGTTTATAGAAATTGGGCCTAGAAACCTGCCCTCCCAACTGCTCCTAAGAGGGCCCACGGATAAAAGGCTCCGTGGATAGTGTTGCTTTGGGCAGTAATTTGCATTCTCCCTACACTACGGTCCCCACAAACATCCCAGATAAAGAGAAGAGCAGAGCGCCTCCCGCCCTCTCCAGGGGGAGCGAAGCCGCTAGGGGAAGGGGGGAGAGAAAAGGATGGCGCCAAAGTGCAAGAGATTACCCCAGAGCGGACGCAGTGGCGGGGACACAATGGCGCCACGGCCGCCATTTTGGGTCCTCCCCCTTCGCTCCCGACCGCCCCTCCCCCCTGGGGGGCTCTTCCCTCCCGGGCGGGGCGAAAAAGGAGGCGGAAATAACGGCCCCGCAGGGGCCCAGAGGCTAGGGTACAGCTCTTGGCAGCTGTATCTGTGGACCCTTGCTGTCGAGTGGCCTCAAAGAAGGACGGATGGATGCGGATGAACGCCGTGGCCCCCGCTTACCTGAGCGGGGAAGAAACGCGTCTGGTGGCGGCAGCGGCGGCGACCAAGGAAAGCGGCCTCCACTTCCGGTCCCCGCGTTCCCTCTCCCCTTTCCACCCCACTCTCTTTCTAGGAAGCCAGTGCGCAGACGCGAGGGACAGGAAGCTGGCTCAAGGACCTCCTACGCCTCAACAGTCCCGCGCACTAGAGAGATGCCTTGTGGACCGCCTGACTGGATGTGAACTATGAATTTCTTTCCAGTTCCTCTGTTGCCATTCTAATCAGCGTTGACTGGGGGGAAGTTCCCAGTACCATTATCTCTCCTTTGTGAACCCTCCTCTCGCCACAACCCTGAACTCCTTTACACTATTTCGCTTTTCAGTCAGGCTTGCTTAAAGCAAGGCTCTTCGCTTGGAACTCAATGAATGGGACACGGAAGCGGCAGCGCGTTCCCACGGGGTCCTACTATTGCCGTGGTTGCCAAGGTGACCTAGGCGTACTTTCTTTTAGACTTTACCTGGCCTAATTTGCTGGGTGAGATGGCTGGATGTTATCCAGGGTCTGGGGGACGTGGAATGAAAGGAAAAGGAAGTGGGGGGTAGGGGGGTCTGAAAGAACAGGTAACTGGGTGCTCTCGTCGTCTTTCTAACCTGTGGCCCTGCAGGAAGAAAGGACCAGGCATGCGGCCATTCTGACTGGGAACCCCAGAGGCCGCCCAGGGCAGCCCAGCTCATCAAGTGTTTTTCAGGCCCCTGCTGTCTCAAGCATTATGCCATTGTATAATGATGCCAAGAAAGACACCACCACCACCCCCCCACACAACCCAATACAATCCCTGCCCGCAAGGACCTCACAATCTAATGGAGAAACGAAGGACGTTTGTATAGATACAAGTAGCTAGAGAACAAATGGAAGGTAGTCTCAGAGGAAGGCACTGGGAGTTGGGGGCCCCAGGCCTCTTGCAGAAAGTGGGATTTGTGCGAAGTCTTCAGGGAAGCCAAGGAGGAGGGGAAGGGCTTCTCCACAGCAGAGTAGAAACTCCCTCCAGTGTCCCTGACATATGGGCCCACTTATGGATATCCCTGATTGATTTTGGAACAATGGTAACTAACATGCCTTAAAATTTAAAAGGGATGGATGGTCACTGCCTTGTCACTGTCTTTAGTTAGATACTGTGTACCCATAAAGGGAGGTGAATTTTAACTCAAAGTTAGGGATGGAAAGCCTAAATTCAGCTACCCCGTGTTTCCCTGATAATAAGACCTATCCCGAAAATAAGCCCTCCCCTTACTGTGTAAGATTCCTCTAAAATAAGCCCTCCCCCGAAAATAAGCCCTATTGAGATTGCTGCTGTAGTGAAGGTGATCTCCTGCGCTACACACTACATTACGGTACCCTCCGTCCCCCCCCCCCCCCCCCCCCCAGCTGCATCCAATCAGAGCTGCAGCAGTGAGCGCGTCATCCTGTTCTTCCCCAGTGATTTCCTTATTGAATAAAGGCACATTTTTTGGTTCACATTTACTTGTTTATTAAAATTGCTGTCAATGTTCATTAAAATAAGCCCTCCCCTGAAAATAAGCCCTCTGGTGTTTTTCTGTCCAAAAAAATTTTAATAAGACAGTGTCTTATTATCGGGGAAACACGGTACATGCCTTCTCTCACTTGCCATTCTTTGTTGCTGTTTCTAATCTTGGGTCTACATACACAAAACTCTGCCCCTTCTGCCTGGAGGCAGGGGTGAAGTCCAAATGCATTCTGGAGCACAATCTGCAGAGTGAAGAATGCTTTAAGATTCTCCACTAGTAGTGGAGAAAGTGAATATCCTGACTCCCTAATCCAGTGTTCTGTTCCCAGCTGACTTGCCAGAAGAAAACATAATTATTTGAAAACAATCTTAATCCATAATAATAATAACTAACATTTATATAGCACTATGCTAAATGTTTTACAACTCATTTGATCTTCATAACAACCTTGAGAGGTAGGTGCTATTATTATCCCCATTTTTTACAGATGATGAAACTGAAGCAAATAGGTTGTGAACTTCCAGACTTTATCAATTTCATCATTTTACGTCTGTCAGACACTTAATGATTGTGTTAAGCACTCTTCTGTATCTCCTACCTTTGTCACTTGTTGAGATGAATTGCATAAATATAAATTGTAGTGTGAAACAGGAATTGAAGTGTAATATAATGGAAAAAAAAAACAATGGATTTAGAATAGAAGACTTGGGTATAAATCTCAGCTCCAACACTCATCTAAAGCTGTGTGAACCTGGGAAACTAGTTTCCCCATCTGAGAATCAGAATATGTAAGAATTTAGCAAGTAAGGGAATTGCATTAAATAACCCAACTTTCCCTAAGTCTTATGACTTCTATTATTTCTCCTAAACTTAAATAACTCAAGTTTCAAAAGATGCTTTATCCTAATATTACCAGATCTGATAAGTAATGAAAGTGAGGGGAAAAGAAAAATGGGGTATTATGAGGGAGATTCTACAAAAAAAAACTCTTACAAGTTTTTCACAACTTATTTTATTGACATTTGTGCTGGTTCCATTTTACAGCTGAATAGAACAATAGTAAATTGAGATGTGGGAGAATGAGAATGGAAAAGGATGGGGGACACTCCCATAATAGCATTACATAGAATACAGAATATTTCTCTATAGCTAAGACAAACAATAGTAAGAGCCAGACAGGTCTCTCCAAGAAATTTTGAGGGATAGGAGAAAGAGAAGAGAATATGGAGAAGGGGATGATGTAGAGACAAAAAAGGAAAGAGTAGGAGGAAAAAGAAACTCTGGGAGCCATAATAAGATAATAGGATGATGGAGGTCAGCTGGTTTCATTACTGGTCACAGGAGTGACAAGAAGGGAAATCCAGACACTTGAAGGATAGTCATTTGAATCACAAGGTTACTAGGACTACTTAAATGAAACCAACTGGGGAGAGATTTTGACCTATCTGGGAGAAATTTTATTAATAACAATTATAGCTAGCCTAAGATTTGCAAAATGCTTTACAAAAGTTATCTCACTTAATCCTCACCAGAACCTTATAAATTAGTGCAACTGTTGTCTCCATTTTACATGTGAAAAAAGTAACTTGCCCAAGGTCACACAGCTTGCAAAATGTCTAGAGGCCAGCTATCAAGGTCAAGGTTTTAAGGTCACCAGGGGGTAGATTTAGATTCTGTGTGGAAGGGGCATCATTCTCTGGGACCTTAAAGGTCCTGGCAGGAATTATAGAGCTAAAGATTTAGGGTTCTATATGGGAGAGTTACAGTGACTCCTTGAATTTCTAGGGGACTGATGGAGAAAAGGGATATGGCTGGAGGATAAGGTGTGAGGTCCTGGGGAGGGGGGAGGTGACTGGTACAGAGTCCCTAGGCAGCAATCCGGTAGTTGGGATGAATCTGGGGCCTGATGTCACAGACCATGCCAAGGAGCTGAGCCAGGACCCGCTCACGGCTTCGCTGCTGAGAGCTCTGCATGCCCTGTACCTGGCGCCGAGTTGCCTGCTCCACCTCAGCTGACAAATTCCCCTGGGAGCCCATAGCCTGGATTGGGGGAGAGGGAGTAAGGTGGGTGGGGGTATGGGGAAAGAGAAATAGGAAAGGAAGACACAAAGAGAAGGGTCCCAGAGTGTGAGGTTGTCACAGAAAGAGACAGAAAAAAAGTTCAAGAAAAAAAGACCCAAATGTGGATATTACCCTTTTCCCTGAATCCTTACGTAAAGGCTATATGAATTCTACAAGAGCTGTCCAGGCAACAGAAAGACACACAATCTTCTTTAAGACCTCACCCAATAATAATCCAGAAACTGAATTCCCCATCAACTCCACAACATTATCACCTGGGCCAGAAGGATTCCACATTTCCCACGCTAGACCACTACCATCTTCCACACTGAATGTAAAAAGCCCAAACACAGCCTCATAAATTCTGTGCTTCCCTTAGCATCCTCCCCCTCCCCCACTTTCCTCCACATCACAAAAATAACTGAAAATGCTATACAATTCACAGGGGGCTCTACCCCATTAGAGTTCTCTTCACTCCCAATATTACCCTGATCCCCTTTTTCAATCCACAATACACCCCAAATCTTACCGCTTGCTGCTTGCTCTGGAACTCTTGTTCTCGCTCCCTACGGTACTGCTCTACCTCCATCTGAGCCTCTTCCTTGGCCTGCTTCAGACGACGAGCCTTCCCTGGAATGAAAGAATGGAAGAATATCCCCAGAAAGGTAGTTAAAGGTTCTTTCAACCAAAAGAGTCCTTCATGATCACCCCAGTGGTTCAGTCCCCTATACATCTCTCCAGAGGAACCTTGGCCCATCTTGGGCCTACCCCCACCTCACACCCCGCCTTCCCCCCATACCAACTCCTCTCAGTAATCTAAATGTCCAGTCCTTCCCTATTCCCTGCCAAGGCTCTCACTCTTTCGGGCATCTGCCACCTTCTCAGCCGCTCTCTTCTCAGCCTGCAGCAGCTGCTGGATGCCCTGCGATTGACTGGCCATCTCTATTTGTGAGCGGTGATGCTACCAAAGGTACCAGTTTACAGCCACTACCTCCACCCCCACCCCCACCTAATCCAGCTATTTCTCCTTCCCTCCGTTGGGTCTTAGCGTCCCCCCGCTTTCAGGTCCTTCTTCCTCCCAATTCAGGCTTTCATTCCTCCTCTCCGCCTCCATACCATTCCCTTGCTCTTGCAGTACCACCTGAGATCACCTGAGGGCAACAGAGACCAGATTATTGCCTGCCAGTCAGTCAGTTTCCCCCCCCCCCCCCAACAAAAACAACCAACACACTCACCTACACAAAAA
>NW_027187367.1:4345122-4363666 GCF_028583685.1 Petaurus breviceps papuanus
GGCTGAGACCCATCAGGAGGATTGTAGGAGGGGAGAGTTAGGGGGAGCCAAGACCAGAGAGGGAAGCAGCCCCTCTGTGGGGGAGTGGAATTTCAGTTGCTAAAAATAACTTCAGGGGAAGGAGGAGGAAAGGGCCAAATTGTGTAACCTGGGCTGTCTGTTCTTGGGTAACCTGAGGTCCACACCCCAAGAACTAAGCCCTGCTTGCTAGTCTCCCAACTAGAAACAAAGCATCCAGACCAGGCTTCTCAAGGAATTCAGACATTAGTACTTTGGAAATACCATCAACGCCCCTTTTAACCCCTACTGCCTTTCAGAATTTAAGGAATTGTCCTGACTCTCTTCCCAATTCTTCTCCCACCCCATTCTTCCCTGCCTCACCGCCCACCCCAATTCAGGATTCTCATTTCCTAGTCCCAGCTCCTGCTCCCCTCAAGGACCCAGAAACTTTGATCTTTTCCCTTGGTCTATAATCTCTGTGATGATATGGGCCCAGTCTATACTTCACAGATCATTATCTCCCCTTCCCGGAAACAATGGTTGAAGCTCTGTGGGGGGAAGGGAGCTCAGAGGTCAGGTGGGGATTCCCATGGGGGACATTCCTTACTCCCTCCTCTGGCCTCCCCATACCTCCCACCCCAGCTTCCAGGAAACAGGAGGTGGGAGTAGAGATCAGACAAAACAGCTTCCCTTTCAGCCCACTCCCCACCCAAATCATACACTCTGCTTTAGTTCTGAGAGAAGGAGCTAGAGGAAATGGAAGAAGATGCCTTTTCCTGCCTGTGGGTGCTCATTCTCATCTATCCATTATGTTAGAAACTGAATTTTTAGATGCAGAGTTCACATTTGCACAGAGGAGTTCTAGAGAGTTAGGGACAGGGCATTAAGTTGAGGGTGCCTCTGGGGAGACTAGTGAAAACAAAATGGGAGAGGGAAGTGGACACAGTGGTCTCTGAGAGGAGATGAAGTCTCCAATCACCCTTAACTCTTCATTCACCCTACTTGACTTAGTTGCTGTATCTTTTTGATTCTAACTTCATAACAACTTCATCCTCTTCCAGTCCACCCTAGTTTAGGCTCTTACCATCTGTACTCTTTCCATGGTTGCCTAATTGTTTCCCTTCATGGAGCCTCTTTGCTCTGCAATATGACTGCCAAATTTATATTCCTAAAACACAGGTCTGACTAGGTCGCTGCCCTGCTTAAGAAACTGCAGGATAAACAGACTGTAGAATAAAATATAAATGTTAAACATTTAAAACCCTTGACAATCTGGCTCCACTCTGTCTTTCCAGGCTGATTACACATTATTTCCCCCTCAGTCACTCTATTTCAAGGCTAATGGTCCTATTTTGCTTCCCCAAACAATTCTATTCTCCATCATGACACCTTAGACTTAGGCCATGCATTGTTCCATGCCTAGAATGATCTCCTGGCTCCCTCCAAGGCTCAGCTCAAGTGCTGTCTGACAGGGGCGTTTCCCTATCCTTCCAACTATTAACGTCTCTCCCCTCAAGAGATTCTGTATGTATTTTATATACACTTTATGTTTTCTTACCTATGTACGTATTGTTCCTCTCCTTTCCCTCATTCCCACTCCAGGAGAATATAAAACCCTTAAAAACAAAGGTTGGGGTGGATTTTTTTTGTTTTTGGATCCCCAGCACATAGGAGCAGTGCCTGGCACACATGGTAAGTATTTAATGAATGTATTTTGAGATTTAATTGAACTGAATGGGAGTATGGATGTTATTTGGATGTAGATATATGGATATAGATGTGATATGGATGAGATTTTCTGAGTGAGACAAGATTGGGGTGTAGGACATGTCTTTTGAAGGGATGGTGTGGTCTCTGGGAAATTGAAGAAGGTTCAGAGGGAATTGCTGTGATTTAGAAAGGACCTAACTTGAACTGTGAACAGCCTGGGCATCCAGTTCCTCATAGAGCCTGTAGACTTCAGAACCAGCATGCAAAGAACCCCAGGGTTGGGAATAGTAAGGTTTATGCCCTGGATAAGAGGGCACAGTGAAGAGAGGGGACAGGAAGTACTAGTACCTGGGCAACCCCTCCCCCTTCTACCCAGAAGAACTTTTTCTTTATTTCTAAGTACATTGCCTCCTCCCTTACAGATGTTATATAAAATATATATGCAGTTATCTCCCACCACCCCCAATTCTCCAACTCTTCTCAGGTCCCACTCTCAAGTGTCTGGCCCCCCAGCCGTGAAGGGGGTTCCCCTGAGATGAGGGTGAAGTTCACTTTCTCTCACCACACAGTTTCCGGTTCTATGTCTTGCTTCTGAGACCGATAAAAATACTGGTCCCTTAGGGGCCCTTAGCTTCCTCCGACCCTTGGGGCCAGGCACCCAGGCATCCTGTGCCTCTGTTCTGGGGGGGGTCAAGGATCCCCCTTATTAGTGACTCAGGTTCTTAATTAAGAGGTGGAGAGGGGTGAACTATGTCCTTGTGAGCTCTAGGATCAAAGTCAGGAATTTGGGTTACAATAGAAATTGTATTGGAGTCAGACTGAGAACCAGTAGGAATAATGTTAGAAATGAGGCTAGTGGGATTGTGTGTCAACACTAAGGTTTGGGATTACTATTGAGGTTGGGATTAGGGTTAGGGTAGAAATCTGTGGCTAATATCTGAATCAGGGATAGGATTGGGATTGAGATTCAATAAAATCTAAAAGGGATTTTGGTATCTGGGAAAGATACCAAAGGAAGAATTAGATTATTGATGAGGCAGATGTTCTCTCCCCTAAAGAGAATACCTTTGTACCTTTCTTTTGACGCATCACATATTAACCTTATATTTAAATTATTTGGATATATGTAATTTCCCCTACTAAATTCAAAATACTGTGAGGACAGCTATGTTTCATTCATCTTTGTAATTCCCATGGGAACTTCACTGTGCTATATGTTTAACAAACCTTAATTGAATGAATAGGTAGGGTTAGAATTGGGTTTAATAGGATGAGGTCAGCATTAGTGTTGGGAGTTCAGGTAGAGGTACAGATTAGGGTTGGAGTAAAGGTCGTATTCATATTGAGTCTAAAATGCCAAATGGGTTTGGAAGGTGAATATTGAAATCATTGCGAGGTGGTTGGCTTGGATTTGAGGTTAAATTCAGGGTTGGAATTCAGAGTTAGAATTAGGATTAAAGATAGGATTAGATTAGATTTGGAATAATGTTGATTTCCAGGCTGGGGTTGGGTTAGAGGTTTATTTGAGTTCTCTTTCTGTGTGGAGACTCCAATGATTTCATTTCTTTGCAAAAGCCTCCCCTGCTCCATGTCACCATAAAATTAGGTAAGAGCCAGCTCTTCACATCATCACCCTTCACACACAAGGAAACCTTGCCACCAACCACCTGCCTCTCCACAGAGAGAAACGAAGTCCTTAATTTCTGAAACTGAGAACAAAATGAGATCTGCCCTTCCTGATGGGATCTTAGTAGAATGTCATAATGTCTTTGACACCAGTTTCAGGTACCCTACCTCAGCCTTTGACTTTTCCAGTCTCAAAATGAGTTCATAACCCTTCTCTCAATTTATCTGAATTTCTCTATCCCTCAGTCTCCCCTTCTTGATTCCTCACTTTCTTCTTCTCTCTCTCTGGATTCCCCCCTCTCTTGATCCTTTAATCTTTGTCTCTGTCTCTCTCTGGCCCTCAGTCTATCCCTGATCCCTTTCAGCTCTTCCCACTCCCCTCCTACCAGGTCTCAGACTCCCCAACCTCCCATCCTTCAGTCTCTTCATTTTCCTCTATTTTTCTCTGTATCTCAGTCTTCCCCTCCACTCTGTCACTGTCTTTCAATCTCCTTTCTGTCTTTCACTGATATTTGGACTGGGTATGCATCATATTTATTTGATTCCATTCTTCTCAAGGGTCTCCTTGTCTTTTATCTGCCCACAATGACAGAAAAACTGGGTCAGAAAAAAACACAGAAAGGAACAAGAACAAAAGAAAAGACTAAAAGAAACAGAGATGGCAGAAAGATAGTGAGATAAAGAGACAGAAAAGCCCAGATTTAAGGAAAAGAAAAGAGAAATCGGTAAGGGAAAGGGAAAGAAAGAAGTAGGAAATGATAGAAGGGAAGGGAGATGGTGACATACTTGGAGGATGAGGGATAGATTTGAGAGACAAGAATGAGGGGTGTGTGTGTTTTGCTCTAGGGGAAGTAGGGGAGTGAGTTGAAGTATATTATAGCCAATATACCTTATATCATGTATGTAGTAGCTCAGAACATGGAAGGACAGTTTTGTACATGGGAAGTCTTGTCAGCTGCATGCTGCTCACACTAACAATAGTTTGCCTGTCATACTCAAGAGATTTATGTAGAATACACAAAAGATAATTATGCAACTTGAAGGGGTGAGATTAGGAGGGGAAGACAATTCTATGCAGACTCAGTCTGGAAGAGGGAATATGTCACACATGGCTACATGATTTGTTCTTTGTTGACTCTCAGCCAACACAGGCTAGAGACAGGTAAACTTTATGTGGGCTAAGTAATATGTAATTTTGAGACATCAGGAGTGTGTGTATAGCAAGTGAAATAGATACAAATAGTAGGGAATGAGGAAAATGGGGGTGGCATAGTCTGTGGGGAGAATGGAGGGAATAAAGAAGGAAATAAAGATCTGGAAGATCTCAGGACTCTTTCAATTCAGTCACGCCCCCTCCCTTCATATTCATGTTACCTTCCCCCTAAACCTTCCTAACCCCACTCCCTTTTCCCAGAACCCTGGTCTCCTGGCCCAGAGCCTTCAGTTCTGCCTCTCTGCCTCAAACTTTCCTGCCTTCGGCAGAAACATCAGCTCCTTCTTCTAAGCCCCGGGGGCTTCCCCAGGCCAGGCTAGGGCCCTGAACCCTCCCGCCCTGCTGCCTCGCTTCCTCTATAAAGGGACCCAGGCGTCCGGGCCCAGGAAGCCCAGCTCATAGCAGGTAGGGGCCCCTGGCTGAGACACTTCTGAACCCTGAACCATTCCCCCTGGCCCTTAAAACCCCCTGATTCCACATTCCCTCACCATAGCTTCCTGGTTCTATTATTTCCACCTGCACCTCTCTGGGTCTGCTTTGGGCTCGGGTCTCTGACTTTCTCTCTGTCAGTCTCTTTCTATCTGCTTCTGTTTCTGTTCCTCTCTACCTGTTTCTGTTTCTCTGTCTCATTTCTCATTTCTGTCAATTAGTCTCTCTCTGTACTTCTGTTTTTTTTTCTCTACATGTGTCTCTGTCTTGGTGTCTCTGTCAGTTTCTTTATGCCAGTATGTTTTCCGTTTCTTCCCGTTTCTGTCTCTCTTCTTGTTTTCCATTTCCTTTCCCTCTTTCTCCCCCTCCCTGCCCCCCCTCCCCCCACTGTCTCCACCCTGGCCCCTTCTCCACTTTCTCTTTCTCTCTCCTCAGGTTCTTCCCATGACCTCATCTGGAGTCCTGTACCTCCTGGGGGCGCTGAGCCTCCAGGTGCTTTTGCTGCAGCCACCAGTGGCTCAGGTGAGAGGCAACAGGACAGGGGATGAATTGGGGGTCAGGAACTTAAAGGGGCAAGAAAGAAATCTTGGCTCTCTGGTGCCTTCTTAACCATGTTCTCTCATAGGGGGCTCCCAGTCCTGATAACTCCCACTCATCTAGCCCAGCCCCACCACAGACAGCTCAGCATCTCAGCCAGAAGAGCCTCAAAAGAGACAGCCTCAAACCAGCTGCCCACCTTGTTGGTAAGAGCCTAGGTGTTACACCTTCTCCACTTCCCCCATAGACCCAAGCATCCAGCTCCAGTTTCTTCCCCTTAGTGACCTGTACATCTGTTCTCTAGCCCCATAACACTCCCTGACTTCTGTCTCTCCCCTAGGAGATCCCAGCGTCCAGGACTCTATATATTGGAGGGCAAGCACAGACCATGCTTTCCTCCGAAATGGCTTCTCTCTAAGCAACAACTCCCTGTTGGTCCCCACAAGTGGCCTCTACTTCGTTTACTCCCAGGTTGTCTTCTCAGGAACCAGCTGTTCTGAGATTACTCCCACCTTCCTCTACCTGAGCCATGAGGTGTTCCTCTTCTCTTCCAAGTACCAATTTCATGTGCCTCTCCTGAGTGCCCAAAAGTCTGTGGGCCCAGGGACTCAAGGACCCTGGATGAGATCAGTCTACCAAGGAGCTGTGTTCCTGCTCACCCAGGGAGATCGGCTGTCTACTCATACAGATGGTGTCTGTCACCTGCACCAGTCCCCTAGTAGTGTCTTTTTTGGGGCCTTTGCACTATAGAGAAATAGAAAAATAAAGAGGAAAATGGCTTACGGTCTACTACCATGCCCCTTTCCTCTGTTCCTACAATTTCAAGGGTCTGCACCACCCACCACTCCCTGCCTCCACCATTGCTTCAGTTTCTTTCAAGTATTTCCCTTCTCTGCAACCTCCAGAGATGGAATTCTGGGTGGTTTGAAGGCACCACAGGTTGGGGGTTGAGGTGAGGGCAACCACATACACCACCACTCCTGACCCACTACCAGATGTTGGACTGAAAATTTCAAGTCTAAGCAGAAATACCCAGACAAAAGTAATTTGATTGGCTGGCTGGTAGTCTGAGTGGGGTTTAAGCCTGGCCATGGAAAAAGAAAGAAAGAGTGTGTGGGGTGGGTATTAGGGGTTGGTTGGGACAGGGAATGGGGAAAATTATTTATGAATGGTGATTATTAAGTTATTTATTTATAAAGAATCTGAGAATGGGAAGAGGAAGATAGAAAGGCCCAAAGATATCTCAGGAAGATATATCAGGCATACACAGATGCCAAATAGAGAAAAAGTATTAAAGGAATGAGGGTGGGAGGGAGGTGGTTCAGGTTAGAAGGCGAAGGGCTTGTGGAAATGGGGATAGCAGAGTGCTAGGATCCTATCTGGACCTATGTTATGTCCTCAGGAAAGTTCAATAAATATTTTTCCTCTGAGATGTCTGTCTATCTGTCTGTCTGTTTTAAGGATGGGGTAACATAGGGGTCTTTATGGAGGGGGACACAAAACAGGAAGATGTTAAGGACCATGTTGGAAGGAAAGGATACGTGATGAAACATGGGGCATTTGGGGAGAAAATACATAAGGCCATGGGAAAATGAAATATGGGGGGCTTAGAAGACTTGAGTGATAAAGATGTATGGGGGAGGTGATATCAAAGAATATAGGGGGCTTCTGAGAAGATATACTCTGACATAGGGATGCTCTGAGGGGGTCATGGAGGACTTGGGGAACCTACCTCGAGGAACCAAAAATTCCTGTAGGCCAAGAATGATGGAGTCCAGACGTCAGAATGAAAGGAGGACCTTCCCAGGCCTGGTTTCATCCGCTTTGGGATGTCCCTACTCCTTTCAGAAATTCAGATCCCAAACCCCAACTTTCTCCCTTCTCCTATCTTCTCAAGGGAACTCCAATCCCAGAGTCCCAGACATCTGAATCTGGAAACACTAAGCTGGCCACTTAAGCCTTAGTCTTTCTTGAATGGTATCTCAAGATCAAGGGGCCAGAGTCGTGGAGAATTAGAATTGGAAATCAATTCAGGACACCTTCCCTCCTACAATCAGTGGGGTTAAGGGGAGTGATATCCCTGTATTCTTGGGTTTCCTCAAGTCCAACTTTCCAGTACCCACCCCCATTGGAAGGAAGAAACTGAGAGGAGTTTGTGGACGGTCCACAGGGCCCCCACTACAGCTTCCTCCAGATGAGCTCATGGGTTTCTCCACCAGGGAAGTTTTCCGCCCGCTGGGTGAGAGAGCCTTCTCCCCCGCCCTCCTCACACCCTCCCCTTGGGGCATATAAAGGCAGCTGCTCACTCACCCAGTTGACAGAAGTTGCCTTACAGAGAACATCTGGGGTCTAATCAGAGAGGGAAAAAGTGCTCCAAGCTCTCTGAAATTCTTTCACCCCTTAAAAAACACCCAAACCA
Source organism: Petaurus breviceps papuanus (assembly GCF_028583685.1). NCBI lineage: Eukaryota > Metazoa > Chordata > Mammalia > Diprotodontia > Petauridae > Petaurus > Petaurus breviceps. Next base: position 4,353,057 of record NW_027187367.1, read on the forward strand.
CTGGGTATTCTCTCTCTCTCTGTCCCCTGGGCCATTTGCCTCTCTGCATCAAGCAACTACGAATTTGGACTTCAGTCTCTCCTAAGCAACACCACTGGAAACTGAGCAGCTCCACAAAACAGGAACCATGAGCACAGAGACCATGATCCGAGACGTGGAGTTAGCAGAAGAGGCACTCCAAAGGAAGGCAAAGGGGCCCCAAGGCCCTGGACACTACCTCTGCTTCACACTTATCTTCTTCCTTCTTCTTGCTGGGGTCACCATTCTCTTCTGCCTGCTGCATTTCGGGGTGATTGGACCCCAGAAAGAAGAGGTGAGAGACAGATAATGTTTTCTAGTGCCTCACAAATACTTGGCCATAGAAATAGGAACAGAGAGGGACTGGGGGAGCCAGTACAGATGGGGAACAGAGGATAAGGAGATAGAGAGAGGGAGAAATTTGACAAGAGATAGAGGGATGGGGAAATTGCAATAAGGAAGACAGATGGAGAAAAGAAAGATAGAGAATGATAAAGAGAAAGGAAGGAAGGGGAGAGAAGAAATAGAGATAAATGGGGAGATACTTAGAAAAACAAAGAGAAAGATGGAATTGATAAGGGAGAGAGATATGAGGGGAATGAAATGAGATGAGAATTATGAGAGGCATGTGTAGGTGCACCGAGGTATGCATTCCAGTCTCTCCTTAACTCTCTTTGTTCATAATTCATCACTGACCTCTTCTCTTTTCTTTCTTTTCTAGGAGTCCACAGATGCCTTTCTTGGCATGAAACCTCTGACCCAGAGAGTCAGTAAGTGTCCTCTGTTGATGACCCCAATCTCCTAAACCTTCATTTCCAAGAGGGACATATCTGGGAGGAGGCTGGGAACAGGGATGGGAGAACAGTTCTTAGGGAGAGAAAGCATCTCTGAATTTTTATTTCTGGTGGAGGGAAAGGGAAACAAAAGAGAGCTAAAGCTCAGTTTTAAACTTTCATTTCTTCCTTCCCTTTTCTCCCCCATCCCAGTATCCCATCAGACTGGAAGTAACAAGCCTGTAGCTCATGTTATAGGTAAGAACCTGAAACTTTGGAATTGGGGCCAAGTGGGGCCTGGAATCAGGGGATGGGCTGGAAGTCAATATGGAACTTTGGGGATAAAGCAGAACCTATGGGGGAAGAAAGATTGGGAGGGAAGGAAGAGGGAAAGGGTGGACAAGATGCCTAGAACTGGAAGAACAGGATGAAAAGAATAGAAAAAATCAAGGGATAGGATTCTATGGGGATGAATAGAACCTGAGGGACATGGTATAAAGAATGTCTTGAACTTTAGAAATAAGATGTGGGGAACAAAGTTTGGGGAATAAAATGTGGAAGATGAAACTCAAACGAAACATATGGACTCAACTTTTCCTTCCTCTTTCCCTACAGCTGATTCCCAGGCAGTGGGGAAGCTCCAATGGTTGAAGAATCGTGCCAATGTCCTCGTGAGCAATGGCATGGACCTGCAAGACAACCAGCTGGTAGTGCCATCCCGTGGGCTCTATCTGGTCTACTCCCAGCTCCTTTTCAAGGGTGAAAACTGTGCCAATGGACCCCTGTTCCTCTCTCATACCATCTCCCGGGTTACACCCTCCTACGAAGACAAAGTCAACCTCCTTGCTGCCCTCAAGAGTACATGCCAGCAGGCAGCACAAGGAGCTAGGGAAGCCAGTCCCTGGTATGAACCAGTCTACCTAGGTGGTGTCTTCCAGCTTGAGAAAGGTGATAAACTCAGCGCTGGCACCAACTATCCAAACTATCTCGACTTTGCTGAGCCTGGCCAGGTGTATTTTGGGGTCGTTGCACTTTGAGAGGAGCATGGGAATCATATCCCTGCCCCAAGCCCTTCCTCACTCCTCCCTCACCTTTATCAGTCTTCCTTCATGCCCCTTGGGTGCCTTTCTTTTCTGGGCCTGAAAATTGGTTTACAGACTTGGAACTAGAGTTTAGAACAATTTAGAAAATGACAAAAGACATTGAAAAAACAAGGGTCGAAAGAGTCCAAAGTAGTAATATAAACTGGTATTGGCTTTATATCAAGGATTGTAGAAATCCAGGGTCCAGAATAACATAAAAATCCATCAAGAAATTCATGTGCTGAAACAAATTTAGAACCCAGGACCTAGAGTAGAGTGCCCAGCACACAGAGCAAGGGCCAACTTTTGAAGCCTGACCTAAGGAAAAGAACCCTCTTTATTTTAGAACACTCCCTGAGGTATATATCTGATCTAAACACTGAAATGAATCAAAATCCAGATCATACCTATTCTATTTATTGTAATGCAGGAGCCCTGCCATTTGCCCCCTCGAGTGGCTTCTGTTATTTATGACTAGATAATAGGTTTATTTATTTATTTATTTGTATATTTATTTATTATTTATTTATTCTTGAATATATTTATTAAGGAGATTAGCAGTCATGGGGGACCTAGATGTTGAGGTTTCCCCAGCTCAGGAGTATTTTCTGTGAAAATGGAGTGAAACCAAAGGGTGCTCCTATCCCTGCCCTTTGCCCACTCTACTATCTTCCTATTTAAAAAAAAAAAATCATCTGATCTTATTACATTGCTGATTTAGTGGCTGTGTGTCGCTGTGTCTCTGAACCTCTGCTCCCCAGGGGAGCTGTGTCTGTAAGCACCCTATTTGTCAGTGGTGAGAAATAAACTTTGCTTTGAAAACACTTGGAATTTGATGAGACTGTTTTTATTGCTTATTTAAGAGTTGAAAGTGTTTGGGAGATCACAGTGCATTGAATGATTCAGTTGTTTTATTTCCTCTCTCTGCCTCATTCCAAGGTGGGAAAACCTTCCTGTTTGCCTCCCAATTCCTTCTCCCCAGGATGCAAGAGCCTTCTTTACAATCCCTTCCTCATCTCTAGTCCTTAGGTTGCAAGATTGAGAATCCAGGAAATCTCACAGAGATAAAGACTGAAAAAGCATCCTTAATACCCTGATACTTAGAGAGAGAGAGATAGCTTCCTCCTTTACCAAGCCAGCTGAGACCATCCTATAAGAGCTTGCTCAATACTACTCTTCAAAAATTCCAATTATCATTGCTTATCCTCTCCTCCTTTCATCCTTCTTCTCCAAAGGTCATATTCCTACCTGTACCTTGCTCTGGTTCCCCCCTACCTCCAGTACCCATCTGCTTGACTCCTTCCAAACTCCTACAAACATGTTCAGGTCTTTCCAATCTTACAAAAATCTTCCCTTGACTCTTGACCATTGATCCCATCTCTCCATTTCACTACCAACTCCTTGAAAACTTCATTTATTCCCAGTCTCCATTTCTTCCATCCATTCCTTCCTAGATCCCATGCAACTAGCTTCTTGCCCCCTCCTACACTCCTGTGTTCCCCTCATCTCATCTGAAATCAACCTTTCTTCTTCAGTATCAATAACCAAAATTTCTTTAGTCTGGGAAAGCAGGAGTTTGTGGAAGGAGAAGGATCTCATATCAGAGGAAGAGGGGAAATGGGATTCTGTATGTATTGGGAAAATTCTCATATTAAAGAGAGAGATTATGATGTGATTGGGAGTCAGCTGTTGTCATCCCACATGATGTCAATGGAACATCTGCATCCCCCCAAATTGACTTTCCTCCTTTCCCTGGAGTTTTTCAGGTGTTACCAACAAAGAGAGGAAGTGTGTCATTTTGGAGAGAGCATTAAGCAGAGTCAAACACCTGTCCTGGGCACATTGTGTGACCTTAGACAAATCATCAATGTCTCTGTACCTCAGTTTCTTAATCTGTAAAATGAGAGAGCTGGACTAGTAGCAACTGTCATTGCCCAACTCATAACCAAAAGGAATTGCCTCTATAATATACTTGACAAGGAGTCATCATTTAACCTCTCCTTGGAAAGGAGGGGGAATGCCCCACCTCTCAAAGTAGATTGTTCCACTTTTGGACAGCTCTTGGAAGTTTCCCCGGAAATCAAGTCAAAATAATGGCCTCTTTAAAACTACTCCACCTGGCTCTGCTCCTGGTTCTGCCCTCTGGGGTCAATCAGGACAAGTTCAATCAATCCCTCCTCCATAGAACAGTCTTTCAATTACATGAAGAGAGCTATCACTCTATCACCTTCCCCTCCCCACCAGTCCTTTTTTTCTCTCCAAGTTTAGCATCCCCTGCTTCTTCCAGCAAAGGTCTCTAATTTCCTTTCCAGTTCTAAATCCTATGAATGCCTATGAGAGTGGAGCCAGGCAAAGGAAACCATACCTAGAGAATTGGGAATTTCCAATTCTGGGCATTCCAATTGCTATCAGGGGAATTCCCCACAACTCAGGTGAAGTTTCCGGATTTTGTGGCCTGAGAGAGCAGGGGAAGGACCACATTCCCTTTGACCTGAGTCACAGTCAAAGAACTTCCAGGGAGTCAGGTGTCCAGTCGCCCAATTTCCCTCCCCCACAGACTCCTTTCAGGGATATAGGTTTCCTGTAGTCTCAGCTTTCCCTTGCCTTTCCTGTTCTCTGAGGAATGAGGCTAAATAGATTTGAGGAAATCAGAACCAGAACAACAAAGGCTCTTCTGAAATAGAACCTGCTGCCCAGTCTGGTGTCTCTGATTTGGAATACAATGGGGAAAGGAGGCTGTGGAGTAAGACAGAGAGAGACAAAACTATAGATGGACAGAGTTTTCTTCTCCCCACCTACTCCTACCTCCACCCCCAATTTTGCTGTATAGATGAACAAATATGTTATGTTTCTCAGGGCAACTAATTCTTCGGAGAAATGAAAGTAGTCAAGGCCCCATAAGAGAAGAGTGACCTAGATAGAGTATTGGGTCCCCCATCTGCTTCCTCCACACTGGGACTCTAAATGGGTCAATGGTGGTGGGGCGGATGCTCTAGCTGTTACCCCATTTCCCCCACTCTTCCTGGAACTGGTGACCTGAGGTGTGAACTGGGGACTAGGACTTTCCATTCTACCTTGGATTTAAGAATGTTTTCCCCTGAAACTTTTTTTTTCTTTTTCTCTTTTGCCTCCCCAATGACATGATAATTTTCTCCCCCCACCCACCCCTATTTTCCCTCTCTAGGACACAACAGTCTTTCCTCTCTGATATACAGAGACTTTCTCTCTAAAATAAGATGCTTCCCTCCATATTTCTTCCAACCCCTTATCTCTGGCATAAAAGTCCTGGTCCCAGAACTCTTCAGGGGAAAGAAGCATCATAGTTCCATTGACCTAACTCAGGCAGAGATCATTAGGTGGGGCCCAGACATAATCCCTGTATGGCCTCACCAACGTTCTAAACCCTGGTAATTTTGGATGATACAGCTAACTACCACTTACACCAAAGTCTTTCCCTTGATGGAAGAATTTTGCTAAAACACACACAGTTCAACTCCCTTTTTCCTCTTTAGTCTTTAGTCTTCCCAGGCTAAAAAAGATATTTTTTTTTAAAGCAATTGAGGTTAAGTAACTTGCCCAGTTATTTTTTGTGTGTGTGTTAAGTATCTGAGGCCAGAACCGATCCTGGGTCCTCCTGACTCCCGGGCTGGAGCTCTTACTCATTGTTCCACCTAGCCGCCCCTAAAAGAATTTTTGATTATTGATACTGGAGGGGAAAAAAAAGCTGATTTAGGGATGCTATAAAGAGACTAGAGGTAGGAACAGAGACTGATGATGTAGTTGAAGTATCTAGGTCCCTTTGACCGACTGTTCTCCTTTCTCTTGAATTTCTCAAATTATTCCTGGGCTAGGAACTACCTCCTGCAAACAGCAGTTCAGACTTGACAAAAAAAGGAGTGCCAGGCTGGGGTGGGAGTAGCTTTACAGAGTGTTGTGAGGATGTTTTAAAATTTAGCAGTGACACTTCCCTTTACCCTCAGTCTGAGATGGCATATGGTACAGAGGAAAGAACATTGGATTTAGAGCCAGAAGACCTGGGTTTGAATCTGATCTCTCCCACTTACTACTTGTGTGGAATTGGGTAACTCACTTAACTTCTTTGTACCTTGATACCCACCTTAATGAAGGGGTTGGACTAGATTATTTAAATCCTAAATCTATGATCAGACTGAGTAGAGAAATGAATAGAGGTGGGGTATACAACATGGTGGTAGTGTCTTGGATGGGATGATTATGGTATGGAAATGGAGTGTGTCATGGTGCAGTGACGAGCAAAGGAAACAGCAAAAGATAGGGCAAAGGAGGCAAAAGTCATCTTTATTATCAGGAGAAAACTTACAAGATACTCTTGGGTTCCTTGTTCAAGAAACTCTAATACAATTATGATATAATTTCTCCCTCCATCCAACTATTACCTCTAGGACCTATCCATATGACCATTTAACCTTCACTTCCCCTAGTGACCCTTTACTGTACAATTCCAACCCCCCCCCCCAACCAGGTCACTGACACCCCCACCAATGACTATTTCCCATAGGATCTAGGTGTCCCTCATCCCACCATTACAGCCCCGAAGAATGTCTTCCCCCTCCTGAAGTCCACCAGGTCAAGGTGACTGACATTAACATAGATCCTCTCGCCCCCTCGTAGCTGAACCAACCCTCCAAACCCTACAGTGGCATACCACAAAGTGCCCTGCCCAACTCCCCGGGCATGCTGCACAAGAGGGGTCACGGTCTCAAACCCTTGAAGCAGCAGTTCTGGCTCCCCTGACCCAGAGGCCCCCCTATCCCGAAATAACTGACTGCTGAGAGTGACAGGGACTCCAGGGTCCCCAGCCTGATGAGAGTGGAACTGTTCTCCACCAGAGGGAGCTCGGCCCCTGTAACCAATGTGACAGTAGAGGAAATAAATTCCATCATGTGGAAGGGCCAGCAGCCCTTCATCCCCCAAGAATTGTGTTCCACTCTTCAGAAATGCTTCCTCGTATCCTGCCACCCAGCGCAGCCCATGATCTGATTTTGAGATACCTGTGGAAAAATAAGGGCGAAATGGTGACCATTGTCTCCTTAAGAACCAGCTCTTGAGCTAAGTGATTCCTGATCAAGCAAGTTTACTTGGAAACTGAGTAGGAACAGGCTGAATGAGTGGGGAAAATGTTGGAAGATTCAGGGAGGAGTGGAAATGGGGGAGAAGAGTACTGTACAGCCCAAGGGACTTAACATTGAGTTTTGTGACCCACAAGTAGGTCTTATTATGGGAATACAGATCTGGGTTTATGGAAGAGAGAACCTTTACAAGTTCAGGTTAGATTTTCTGGGGACCACAAGATTCAAGGTGCTAAAGGAATGAGAGAACCAGTGGGAGGCTAGGATGTGAGTCTAGGACAGTAGGACAGAAATTAATGGAAAATGGAGACTGGAAATAGAACAGACGCCACTAGGGAATAAGAACAGAGAAAAAAAAGAATAGGAAAAGATCAGGGAACCAACTGGGGAGTGTGGACATAAGACAATCATAAATGAAAAAGGAAGCCAATCAGGAAAGGAAAGGGGAGACAAAGAGCCCCATGGAAAAGCCAGTGAGGCAGGATGGGTTTTGACTCCAACTCAGGTTTGCTCTAGATTCACTCCAGGTTTATCTCAAATTTTCCCAAGTTCAAGCCTATCTCCACTTCTCTTGGTGAATCCAAGCTCTTACCTATGAGGTGTGCAGCTGGGGGAATGGAACTGAGATCTGGTCTGGACTCCACCGGCAACTTATGGAATCCTAGAGAGAAAGAGAGAGGAGGGTGGGGAGGGGGGAATTGAAGGGTTGGGAGAGTCCTTGAGGGAATCAAGATTCTGAAGATCATGAGCCAGATAGGGTTTGGGAGTTGAAAGGGGGTAGGGAGAAGGAGCTGGGACTACATTTAGATACTGGGAACCACCCTTACCCAATTGCTGCAGCAATTGTCCTCCTGGACCAGAGGGGTCAGCTACCTGGGTGGGAAGACAGTGATTTGAAGTTCAAACATGGTCAAGGCTACCTCCTCCACTTGGATCCAAGAATTAGATTCTTCAGCTCCAGGCTCTCTTCCCCCCAGCCAGCTCCCATTTCCCAGGGCCAGAGAGTCATAGCAGTCAGTGTGAAAAGAGAAAAGAGGGCATAAATTCTGAGAACCCAAGGAGAGGTAGAAAAGTTCAGGGAGTATAATCCACAGGTGCCAGGAAAACACAAGACAATGGATGAGGCAAATTGGGGAGGGGCGTTGTAGATGCTCACACAGGAACACAGAATGGGTGGGGAAAATATTGGAAGGGGATATAGGGATACCAGATATTTCACAGAGGTGAACAGTAGGAACCTAAGACACAGAAACTCAGAAAGAAACCAGGGTATAGAAAGAGAAAGAGATGTTCCACAACAAAGGTGTGGTTTACAGAGAGAGACTCAAAAAGCCACTGTTCACCTGTCCCCCCTGTTCTTGGGTCATCAGGGCCAACACAGTCAGGACAGTGAGGGGTACAGACAGCAGCAGAGTTCCCAATACTGCAGCTCCTACTGAGGCCAGCAAAAGGCAACCCTTCCTGTTAGGTCCACCAGCACGGGTCTCCAGCCCCGGAGCCCCCATTGATGCACTGAACTAGGGCCTAAGCCAGAGAGGAGGGTCTTTCATACCTCAGGGGTGGGGTTACCATCACCCCACACACAAACACCATGTACACACCTGTCTGGGACTTTCCAAATACCCCTCCTCTCATCATGGTTCCTCCCCACCAACCCCCAACCAAGTTTCCTGTTTACCCAGAGGTGGGGCAGGGCAACTAGACGCCTAGATTCTCTGAACTCGGGAAGGAGGTAGGGTGCTGTATAGCTTGATGCCTGGGTCTTTTAGGGGAATGGGCACTGGGGGAGGGGAAGAGAAAAGAGATAAGGTTTGTGTGGCTGTATCCTTATATGCCCAGGGGAAGCATCCTAAGTACCCCAAATCTGTCTTAGTAATGAATGTTGGGTGGCAGGGCTCAGTCCCAGCCACAATAAAATGCAGCTGAGGCAGATGAAGAGTTACTGAGGACTATATCTAAAGAGATAAGCAGTCAAGTATTAGGGTACTAGGGTATGTAAAATCTAATATACAGTTTCTGCCCTCAAAGGGCTTACAATCTATTAGGTGCTAAGGTTGGGTGACAGATAGTAACATGTATAAAACTAACACATAATATAGGACATCATACCAAGGGAAAGGTGATGACAAAAATACCTTACAAAATGCACAGAGCTCTTTCCCTATAACCATCCTTCGAGGTAGGTAGTACAAGTTTTATCACCAGATTGCAGATGAAGAAATAGGTTCTGAGATGTTAAGAGGCTTATCCTGTGTCAGATAGCAAGCACGTATGTGGTGCAGAATTTGAACCCAGGCCTTTTGAGTCCATTTCCAATGTTCCTTGAAGAGGCTGCCTGTAGCATATGTCATAAAGAGATCTGAATTTGAAGCCAGAAGACCTGAGTTGGAATCTTTGATCTTCTACTTATTAACTGTGACCTTGAGCAAATGATTCCTCCTTTCTCTGAATCTCAGTTTCCTCATCTGTGAAATTGGGATAAGATTTACATTTCTTTCTTCAATCACTTGGTTAATAAACATCTACTACATGTTTATTATGTGCCATGTACCATACTAAGTATTAAATCTAAAAGTGAGACTGTCCCTGTCCGGAAGTAACTTACATTCTACTAATGGGTTACAATATGAGTACATAGAAAGGAAGGAATAAGCATTTCTATAGCACCTACTATATACCAGGTATTGTACATGCTTTACAAATATTATCTCATTTGATCCTCACAACAACCTTTAGAGGCAGGTGCTGTTATTATCTCCATTTTACAGTTGATGAAAATGAGGCAAACAGAATTTAAGTGACTGATCATAAAGCTAGTCAGTGTCTAAGGCTGGATTTGAACCCAGGTCTTCCTGACACCAGGCTTCCACTCCATTTTACTCCACACTGACTTCAGTGCTCTATCCACTGTGTAGTATATACAATAATAGGGGAGGGGGGAGCTGACATCTGGGGAATCAGTGACTGAAAGAGAAGGCTTGATAGAGCTGGGCCTTGAAGGGAGCTAGAGGTTCCAGGAGGCAGAGGTGAGAAGGGAGGGCATTCTAGACATGGAGGTTCTCTCTGTTTGTCCTTCATTTTCAAAGAAGAACATGGCATCAGGGAAATGATGACATGACTTGCAGTTGACTTTGATTTGAGTGAGGGAGGCCCCTGTGCAAGGTCACCAGCCTCACTTTCTCCTCCAGAACCATTTGGATCCAGTGACCAGATATTCATCAGGATGACTGGAGATGACTCAGGATGCAATGGGAGACCCTAATCTTTTTAGGCTAAAGCCTTTTCAGGTACTCACTTATAGTGTGGTAATGCTCATTCAGGAAACAGGCCTCTTTAAGAAGTGAGTCAAGGGATGGCCCCCTTAATTAGAAAAAAAAATCAAATCAGGCTGGGAGGGGAAGACCCTCAGGGTTGCTGTTCCAAAGAGAAACATTTACCACTGACATTCACTCAAAGCCAGGAGGGTGCAAAATACAGTCATTAAGTGGAGCTTGGGCAGGGACCTACTGTGGTCCAATCTATGAGCTTCAGAGTGAACTGTGTTTAAGGTTTTGTGAAGGAAAGAAGGAAGGAAGGAAGGAAGGAAGGAAGGAAGGAAGGAAGGAAGGAAGGAAGGAAGGAAGGAAGGA